>NC_051282.1:5710000-5915000 GCF_015220745.1 Sebastes umbrosus | reverse complement strand
TCACTGATATGAATACTGAATAAGCCGACTGTTGGCCTGGAAGCAGGCCGAGGGGGCTTCAAAGCACAGAACCCCAAAGTGTGCCAGAAAGGGCCTGCAAGCTGCAGGGACGATGAGGAGGAGGCACTGACCCAGTTGGCACACACATCTTAATACACTCCCTTCGTTATATATAGATTTCTAACCACACTGAATATTTGAAACACCTAGCTGACCACTTTGGTCCAAACAAATGCCACCGTTTCAGATAAGAGTGGTCAGTGGCTGTGATTTAGTTTAAAACTGCAGAGCATCTTGTGCTTGATTTTATTCCCCATTCCTGTGCCAGTTATTATAACGGTTTGTTATATAGCTCTCCAGTTTGCTCCATGGCTGTGAGGATGGTCAGGATTGAGGGTTTGACTTCCTGTTAGAGCAAGGTGTTCCAGCTGGAGCCACACATTATGTGAATGTGATTGTCCGTGGATAAAATCATCCGCTAAATAGCTAGATATTCGTTCATGTAGCGCGCAAATGTGAGCACAATTCATTGTAATCTATAGACTACTTAAATCCTCGTTTCAAGCTGCGCGCAGATGTTAAGATGCTGTTAAAACGCCCCCGTGTTGGAGAATTTCATATTTTAAGTGAAGTTGAAATGCCACAGATTTAGTCTAATGAAACAGTTTCAAACTCTTGCAAAAAAAGAAAGTCACAAGTTGCTTTTCAAAACTCACAAAATCGAGAGTAAAAGAGTGCACGTGAAGGACAGAAAGCATAGACAAAATAAAGATCACGTGTGTGCAGTTAGTATGTGTTGGTCTTGTCACATGAGCCCTCTCGGTGTCACAGTTAAACCACGTCCACTGTGTTTAACATAGAACATCTGCCAGCGTGCACTTCTCCCAAAAGCAGACATGCTCTCACTGAGTAGGAATCGAATCGCCAACCCTGGCGACACCAGAACCAAACCAGAAGTTACACAATAACCATAAGACACGACAGACCAACTTCTCTTCCTGTTATACGACTTTAACTTCATAATCTTACAGTAAAACAACAGAGCTTATTGAATTAAATTAAATCACATTAAATATAAATTCACCGTGTCTTTCTCTCACACACAAACTGATTAAAATATTATATTTTCTCCATGAGGTATTAACTATTTACTGACAACCCTTGCCATCTATTACCTTGGCAGCATGTTCTGCAATTTAACGGGCTTTTATTGGCATATTTAATATGCCTACTCCAACTCAATATAGTCAGGACAATACGCATTCAATGAGCTAGATGTTTACATGCCAGTTTCTCCAATAGTCATATGTCATAGCCTAAAAATAACAATAATAAAAACACAGTAATAATACAAAAAAAGCCTCATACAAACTTAAAATAAATTGTCCTTTGTTGCCAGCATGGTATAGTTTAGAAAATGACTGATTATGAGTGTTATAACTGGGTGTTTTAACATTAGAAGAGCATTTCATACATTACATTTCCTATTTTGATTTTTCTTATCGATTTAATTAATATAAAGTTTCTATGTAAGCTAACTAATATGCTCCATAAAGTACAGCGTGGTTGCCACACCAATGGCAGGTTTCCTTTTTATAAACGTGTTACTGTGCGTGTTCATGTTTTTATGTGCCAATAATCACAATCATTTGCAATAAATCAGCTAATGTAGAAGAAAAAAAAGAGATGATGCGCGTGCATCACTGAAACCAAAGCCCTGCAGAGATTTGGAACCCGCGCGCGCCGGTCACTCAGGGGACAAGCAGAGTTCAAAGGGTCGCGAGGACATTGTCCACTTTGTCTGGGTGAAGTGTGTGTGTGTGTGTGTGTGTGTATGTGTGTGACGTGTCTGGCTGGTCGGCTCGAGGACAGGTCAACTTTCTCTCCCTGGGTCCGCTCATCAATTAGTTCAGCCCGAACATCAGCAGCAGCAGCAGCGCGCGCAGTTGTCCGGAGTGGGAATAAGTGACAAGGAGCACGAGCTGCTGCTCCTTGGCCTCGGCCCACCTCGCGCGCCGTAAACATGTGTGCGCGCACGATTCGAGGAAGAGGGTTAAAAGGTTTATGATTATATTTACGCGCGGGATTAAGCAGGCCACTAAATCATGAAATAAACCGTTTCTCAGTTTTGATGCCGAACTAAAATTAGTTTGAATTTTAACAATAGAATAAGACGAATCTCTCCCAATCCATACTTTACATTTTATTGAACATTTCTCATAGGTAGTATACGTCATTACTTGACAAAAAACACTAAAACAAACAATGTAAAAATCCATAAAATATACACTTTCCTGAACGTTTTTAGGTAGTTTTGGAGAATAACATCAGTAGGTTAACACCCCCTCCCTCGCGCCCTCTCTACACGGGAAAAGTAAGGTTAAATTACCCCCCCCACACTCCCCTACCACCACCACCCAAACCCCAAAATTACAGTATTTCACCGTACAAGGTGATCTTTTTTTTCTCCCCCTTGCTTATTTCTATACAGTTTAAATATGAACACCATATGACATACATACACTTCTCAAAGAGCTTGTCGTCCCCACGTTGAGCGTGTTTTAATTGAAGGTATAATACAACACGTTTACAAAATAAGAAAATAATAATAATAATCAGAGGGGGTCCTATAAAGCTTCAAAACAAGTGCCTGACAATAGGAGAATAAGTATAGAATAAGAAGTTAGGTGGTTTTCTTGGAATGCAACATGAACAATGTGTCTTAACACAGTTTGTCACCGTTGGCTGGCGGGTTACTTATTTACTGTATTTTTTAAATACGCTTCGGTTGCCACAGCCTGTCCCGCCACTAACCCCTATCCTTCTCTCTCTCTCTCTCTTTCTCTCTTTTTAATGTTCTTCTTTCACTTTTTTCATATCTTAATTTGATCTGTTCTTTCCACAGTCTCCACGGCTCCTTCTCAAGAGTCTTTTTACAAATCATTTCCCAATTTTCAAACCACAGAAGTTGGATACATTTCTTGAAAAATGAATCCACTTTTCTTGTCACACCTGCTCAGGTATAAAAAAATAAAATAAAATAATATGTGTGGGCTACTTTTCCCCCAGAGTTTTTTCACAGCAGACAACAAGTCTGGATGGACTTTGAAACGGGGAATGAGGGGGGTGGAAGGGATTAACCAGTCTTTTCCTCCACCTTCCTCTTTTTATATGTCTTACATCAGTCTTTTTTTTTTGTTTGTTTTTCACTCCGTCCGTTTCTCCTCTTCCTCCGCACCGTTCACCGTGGAGGAAGAGGAGGACGATGACGAACCCGAGTTGATCAGCTTGTTCTCCTTCTTCCACTTCATCCTCCGGTTCTGGAACCAGATCTTGATCTGCCGCTCCGTGAGGCAGAGCGCGTGCGCGATCTCGATCCGCCGCCGCCGCGTGAGGTACCGGTTGAAGTGGAACTCCTTCTCCAGCTCGAGGGTCTGGTAGCGCGTGTACGTCTGACGCCCGCGCCTCCCGGGGCTGCCGAATGTCCCTGTTAGAGAGAGAGTTGAGAAAGTTAAGATACATTTTAACCCAATTAATACCACAGAGACATGCAGGTGACACACACACACACAGAAACACTGAACTCAGCTCGGTTTTTATCTAATTATTTTCTCTCCAAAACACTTTCAACCGCATTGGTTTTATCTGATTTAATACCAGTGGTTTAATAAAACTTATTCCGTTCTCCCACCTAGCAATTAGGGATCAATAATGTTGCAATTTAATCCATCAGTTATTAATCGGTCCCTCTATAAGCATCAGTTAAATGTTTAATCCAGACAGCCTGATGAGATGAGCTGACACTTGTTTTCTCCCTGCATGTGGAGGCTGGAATTATGATTTTTGGTTTCATGTGGAACCAAAAAATAAAACGCCTTAGGAAGAATAACAGACCATTTATTTATTCAATTTGACAAAATACAGTTTTAATGTTGCTACTGGCGATTGGCAGCATTCAGCACAGAAGAAAGAAACGCGTTGTTCCACTTTTCACAGCCCACACTAGAATAATAATAACCATGATTTTAATAATAATGATAATAATAATAAAAGTAATGGTGATATTTCAGAGGGTATTCCCCCTCCCCAGTGAGGATCATCTTCCATGGCTTTAGTCTCCTCTGATCCTCTCTAACAGTATTTTGGCCCCCGGTGGTAAACAAATCGCCATGTTGTCAGTTTAGCAGCTTCAGCCTCTGTATCGATCTGAGCATGGATGGGGAAAAAAAAAAAAAAAACGCACGCTGCTCAGGGCGCACATCTAAATCTAAATATCCATAAATAAAAAACTCAGCCAAACCGGATTATGGAGAGAGCACTCAGGGTTTGGTGTGCCACTCTCTTCTCTCTCTCTCTCTCTCCAGCCACCATTTACATCCACAACTGTCATTTATAGCCGGCGTTGCGTTTTTATTCCTCGTATATTTCTCTGCAAGCGGAGCCTGTTTCCACCTCATCTGTCATAACTCGGAGTGTCCTGCAGGGCTTTCTGTACAACAGTAGCTCCTGCATCATCCGCCATCACTCACTGTATACTCTCAACAGGCCGCTTTTCTCTGTTAGACAAAAGACTAGCGTTTTTTTTTTTGCAGTATACAGTGGCCCACAACGGTAATTCCATCTTGTGGTTTAATTCACACAGTATACCTGAGGTTTATTTTGGACGGTCAAATAAATCAAATGATTCCCCCTTTTAATATGGCTGCGCGTGTCTCACGTTCACTCCGAATTTGGCAGCATTTTGCAGGCCTGATTATAATATCTAATCTGCTCGGTTATGAATAAGTAGCGCATGACACTGTCTGCGGTATACGAGGTTAACTGTGCAGGCTCCATAGAAGATAGCAGAAGACAAGGTGTGATATAGCAGCAGGAGCTGAGTGACACCATTCTTCATTTATCAGTAGATATTAAAAAGTTTTGAAAAACATGTGAAATTACACGTTTTGTCTATAAATGTAACCTGATTTGATTTTTTTTGTAAAGGCAGAGTATAGGGAGCAGAAAGAGGAATAATGTTTAAAAATTGGAATGAAAACGGAGTCAGAGACAGTTCAATAGATACCTGACTAGTATGCTTTTAGTTTCCTCTCTTGTCTATCTATCTTTCTTTGGATCTGTTCATTGTTTTCACCCACAACACTCTCTGACAGCCGTTTCCTCTCTAACTTTCTTCCCCCCCTGCTCGGTAGCAGCGGCGGTCAGCGGGTCACATACAGTAACAGGAGCTCCAACCCAAACAAACCCGCTTTATGACGGACAATAAAATAGAGCGAGCACATGACTGACTGACTGACAGGCCAACAAACGGGGATCATAAAGCAGCTTACTGGGAGAAGAGGAGGAGGAGGAGAGAGAGACTGACAGAGGAAACAAACGTCAGTTTTATGACAGGGGGATCATAAAATATGCAAAGAAAGAAGAGGGGAAAAAGGAAGAAGGAGAAGAAGAGACACTCACCGTTGCACGAGTTCATCCGCTGCATCCACGGATAAATGGGTGCTGATGACTGCAGCTTGTCGTCCATCGTTTCACCGAACATCCCTTTTGCGCACTCCGCTTTACGGTGCATGGCGTCCTGCGTAAGCGCGAGCTGGTGCTCTTCCAGGCTGCACGGACCGTGCTCCTTGTCCCGGTAAAAGCTCGTAGCCGCCGCAGCTGCAGCCGCTGCTGCCGCTGCGTAATCGCAGGCACCGGCTCCGGTTTGCGCCGCCCGGTGCGCTTGGTACGCTCCGTTCGCCGCCTGCTGGTAGTAGGTGGCCGCCGGGTACGCTTTCTCCTGGTGCACGCCGCCGACGCCGCCGCTACTTGCACCGTACGCCACGGCGGCGGCGGCGGTAACGGCTGCTGCACCGGAGGAGTAGTGCCTGAGCGGGTGGTCCGCGGCGGCGTATCCCGACGAGTAGAGCGGGATCTGACCCAGGAACGACTCCGCCGCCTGCCCGCCGCCACCCGGTCCCGGTAGCGTCACCGGGAAAGTGGAGTTGACAAAATAGGAACTCATCGGGAGAAAGTAGGAGAGGAGAAGAAGAGAGGAGGAGAGGAGAAGAGGAGGAGAGGGGAGGATAGGAGGGCACGGAAACAAAACACAACAACACCGATTCACGCACGATGGAGACGAGAAGAGGAGGAGTAGACGGAGGCTAACGGGCTAACGGTTACCGGTTCTCCCTCCCGTCCTCCTTCCTCTGCCTTCCCCTGCCTGCACTTTATGATTTGTTGTGTTTTATAGCCGACAGTCCGACGGGCTGCTGCTATCACTTAGTTTATCGCAGATTGGGAGGAGTGGGGTGAGGAGGGTGAGGGTGAGAGGAGAGGAGGAAGAGGAGGAGGAGGAGGGGGGGGGTATCTGGGTGGCTGAGTGCCAGTGTGGGACAGAGAGAGAGAGAGAGAGAGAGAGAGAGAGAGAGAGGGGGGGGGGGGGGGGGTCTGAGTGTGTGTTTGTGTGTGGAGAAGACGGGATGGGGTGAGGAGGGGTGTAAGGGAGACCAGCTGACCTCAGACTGACCAATAGGAAGCCTCCGTGCCTGGCATTCGTTCGCCCCTTTTCCTTTCGCTGGAGAGAGGAAGAAGAGGAGGAAGAGGAGGAAGAGGTGGGGGGGGGGGTGGCTGGGAACTACCACGACCCCCCCCCCCCCCCCCACACCCACCACCACCACCTCTCCTCTTTCCTATTTCCCTTCTCCACTTTCTCTCTCTTTCTAATTCTCATTCAATTTCTCTTTTCCAATCTTCTTCCTCCGGTTCCCGGTGAGATTGCGCAATCACACCGGAATCCTCGGCGCGTTAAATTGATTCTTTTCTCTCCCCGTGTGTCCTCCTCCTCCGTCTGTTGTTGGACCCATAAAAAAAAAAAAAAAAAACAGCTCGCACACGCGCACGCGCGCCCTCCCCTCGAGGGTTAGGTTTGCTGCTGCTGCTGCTGCTGCTGCTGCACCACCAGAGGCAAAACCGAATAATAAAACATATTCCCGGCGCTTTGCAGATAATACCGAGCGTATTAAAATGAATTTGGCGAGCGTAAATCACAGCCAGGAGCGCGCGCGCGAGTTATGTGTGGTCCCACGTGTGTGTGTGTGTGTGTGTGTGTGTGTGTGGCGTGGATGTGAGTTATCCCACAATATAATGTGGTCTATCCACGTCTATAATTGAGGTGTTTGTACATTTGTAATTGGTATATTTGGGGCCGGTGGGTAGATTTATGCCCCCCACGCCGGTCAGTGTGTGTGAGCGTGTGTGTGTGTGTGTGTGTGTGTGTGTGTGTGTTTGTGTGTGTGTGTGTGTGTGTGTGTGTGTGTGTGTGTGTGTGTGTGTGTGTGTGTGTGTATGCATCGTAAGCCTTTCATCGTTATGTTCTCCATCGGAAGAGTAATTGATAATCTGGAAGGGATTTTCTGAACATAATCTGATATCCTATCCTATATTGTTTTATTGATGGAAGATATAACCCATGATGCTCTGCTGCTCTGTCCCGTGTTCTGCTGTATGAATGATATACAGTGTTAGAGCCGAGCCGTGGTGTCTGTGGATAATTAAAAGTGAAGTGTTCCAGTTGTTTTCTGCAGGAGTTGGTTCGGTTTGATCAATGCGCGCAGTGAATTATTATTTTCTTCTTCTGTGACACTGATTAGGCCGCAGAGTAAAAGGAGGAGAAGAAGAAAGAAAGCAGTCTCCCAAGTTTCCTAATTTTTCCCCGTTTTCTTGACACTGATCAGAGCCTCGTGCCTGAAACTCTTTCCATGGGGTCATATGTATTCCAGTGGAATATATTCACAAAAATACTGATACACACTACTGCTTAAAGAAAGAAAAAAAAAATTATGTTTACATATTTTATACACATATTATACCTTATCGCTGCCATATCCAGCAACTTAAGAAATGATAAATCAATAGCATATCATTCATTAGCATAGCCTGCATATTAGTAGGCCTAAATTCCTCATGTTTAGGCAATTACAAAGAGATAAATAGAAATAAAATAAAATCTCAAACTAAATATGTAAATGTTTAAAGAAATATGTAGTCTGAAAACAACTTTCTATTACATGTATCACGTGATTATTATTATCATTATTATTACTATAATATTATTATTACATGTTGTAAATAATTTAAACGTTTTTAACAAATATTGTTCCTGAAACGATTATCTTAAATACACAAAATTAATTTGTAAATATGTAGAAATGTTCTCACTGGCAAAATTCTTCACAGTCTCATGAATCCTTCTCTGGCCTACGAGGGTTGATTGATGTTAAATAGTTTTATTCCTTACAAAACAGTATATTTTTTTCGTTATTGTTGTTTTCTTTAAGGACCAGACTATTAAGACAAAACTCCAAATTCAGTATGGAGTTCTGCATCACAAACTTATTCATATGTTATTATCACAAAATTGTCGCTAATCGTAGCATAATAGTTTTAATGTTTTCTTAATTGTGAATTTAAATAGCATTATAAAAACAAAACACACACACACACACGCACACACACGCACACACACACACACACACACACACACACACACACACACAGACACACACACGCATCTGAAGTACTACTTTGCACTTTTGACTTAAAAATTATGAAAGAAATCTTGCAGAACTATGATTTTTCTACGTTTTCCTCATTATTATTATAAAGAGAGAAAGAATGAAAGATATGAACTCTAAAGAAAAGGAAAAAAGGAAAAAGGAAAAAGCTCGGCCTGCTTTTCATTCGCACTTACAAACGGAATATGTGTCGCTGAGGTCGTAAAATAACCGCAGCCATAAATAAATCTCCCTCTCTCTGTGTCTTGCTCTGTGTTTCCCCTACAGGCTCTGACTTGTCTGCATGGCCGAAATGCAGACAGCCCGACTGACAAATAGAGACAAAGACTCTATTTTTACTTTTACTTTGCCCTCCCTCCCTCCTCTGTCCATTCCGCCATGTCCTCTCTCTTTCTATTTTTTTTTTTTTTTAAAGTAACACTGTTCAGAGCTGGGAGACAGATAATAAGTTCAAGCCTCGACTCTCGCTTTCTGTGAAGGATCACACAGACAGTTGGGGAATCTCTCTTTTTAACTCTCATTTTGACCTCTCTCTCTCTCTCTCTCTCTCTCTCTCTCGCTCTCTCTAGGCAGGACGCTCCGTTTCCTCTCCGCTTTGTGGGAACGGGAAGCAGCAGCATTGTGTTGGAGCTGACTGTGGTTTAATCATTAATGAGCACTAACAGTCGGGGCAGGACAGGCATGGCCTACAGCCTACATGGCTGCCTGGGACACACACACAGGACGGTAATACCATTATTACATATACACAGTCCATATGCATTAGGTTTAACTTCATTGTGGCTTTGGCATAAGACAGAAAGAGAGAAAGAAAAAGTGCATATAGCTATACCAGCTCAGCAGCTGGAGGGTCGATATGACTTTCTGGCATATTTGAAGGGTGTGACACAGAAATAATTAAGTCTAACAAGGAGACTTTATGCAGATAAAACGTGTTTACCATGTGTTGAATTACGTAAATGAATGGCAGGCCTCAGCAGGTGAATTTCAAGATTTATTTGAACTATGAAGCTGTTTTGGATAATGTTAGCCCAACCTCTTAAAACGTCTTATTGACCTACAAATTTACCTTAATAGCAGGTACAGATGTAAGCTTATATTAAGGGTTACTGCATGAAATGTTATTTAAAAACGTAATGTTATTAACATCGGGAATATAGCCTGCTCTAAATCTATTTTGTCACATGCTTATGACACACTTAGATACAAGATTTATTTTTTTACCAAAGCCTTTAGCATAAAACTTTATATGACACTGACACATTGGTACCTGACAATTGTTTATTATCCTAATGAGAAGTCTCACTTAGTGTCACATTTTATAACGTTAATAACCTGAGGCAGAAATAAGATGGGAGCTCTATAATAACGTATATTAACACAAAATAGTCTATCTAAAGTTAACCTACAGTTAGAAGAGCTTAGCAATAGCCCAATAGGCTTCTAAAACTGAGTTATAAGGCCTATTACGTCATTCAACACAACTTGAAGGAACCGATGTGAGCTATTTACCATGTATTATGTGAATGCAGTCACATATTCATACAGTACATGTTAGCCTATCTGTGTTACTGGTTAAATGACTGGTAGCTATAATGAGCGCGTTATTGTTTTGTCTTTTGCAGGTGTGTTGCAGACAGTTTGGAGAGAAGCGGCAAACGGCACCAAACGGCACGAGGACAGGAAGACTCGGTGTCGGAAGCGGAGACTGGACACTACAGATGGGAGACGGTCCCTGTCCGGTTGGAAGCAGCAGTTATAGTAGGCTATATGAGAGAGAGCATGAAGGAGAGAAACACCAAATGGCTAACAGAAAAGACATCACGTCACCTTAAAGGGAGACAGTCACGCATGCTCCCACGCGCCAAAACCTGTCAATGCGTGGTGTTTATCTACTTTTTATTTGCTGTTTCCTCCAACAGCTATAGAGTTTACCAGACTTGAGCCTTACTGCTTGCCGTATAGGCAGGTATTGAAAAAAAGTCGCTGTACAGTGTATTCAGAATATTTAACCCACTTTAAGGCGACGAAAATGTTGTTTTATAGGATTCAAATCTAGTACGCTTTGCTCACATTCATTTAAATAACATTTTTGGGGATAAATACGAGAATTAAAACAACTAAAATAGTCTATAGGCCCTATCAGCAATTTTACTTTGTACTATTAAGTAGCCTATATCAACGGCTGCCAAAAATAACAATGACAATATAGGCTGCCTTGGGCTATAGCCTACTAATAAAAGCCTAATAATACTATTACTGATAATACCAATTATAGATAGATAGATAGATATATAGATAGATAGATAGTAACTTTATTGATCCCGAGGGAAATTCAAGTTTCCAGCATCATAGTTCCATAGTGCAAAACATGTTAGTAAAAAGACAGTAGAAAAGTTAGTAGTTCAAAGTACAAAGTACAAAAAAATATACCAGATATAAAAATACAAGGAGATGAAGAAAACTGTTAAAACTGAATATAGTGCATGAAATATTCTGTGATTTGTTTCTTACTGGAAGACAGCTAACCACCAATTAACGAAATAATAATAATAATAATAATAATAACACATTGAATATTCTGTCACGTGTTTCCTACTGGAGGGCAGCTTACCACCAGTTAAGGGAATAATAATAATAATAATAATAGTAATAATAATAATAATAATAATAATAATCATAATACATTGAACATTCTGAGGTGTGTTTCCTATTGGAAAGCAGCTAACCACCAGTTAAGGAAATAATAATAATAATAATAAAAGTAGCCCAATAAAAATAAGAACAAGAATAATAACCTGCGTTATGTGTAAGCGGTTTTCAGTTGTGACAGGGTGATAATACGTTAATGGCAGATTTTCCAATAAGGGACACGCGCTTTAAGCCTGTTATATCCTCGCGCAGTGAATCCCACTGTAGCTGTGATTGAGCTGCAGTGTAAACAGTTAAAGGCTGCTGAAGGAACTCCAGGAATCTGAGAAACTTCAGAGATTATCGACAATTAAAGCTGAAGGAGTCAGACTGCTGCTTTATGGCTTTATGGCCGTGCGTGTGTGTGGCAGTGTGTGTGTGGGTGTGTGTGGGGAGGGGACTTTTATGGCTTTATGACCGTTTATGACTCCTTGTAAAGTCCGAGGAATGGCGACGAACTGAAAAACAGGCCCGCAGCAAACAGCAGATGAACACATGTGCTGTGCTGCACACAAGGAACGCGCGTGCACACACACGCATACACACGAGCACTGTACAGTTCATCTGCGGTTCATTTCAGCCCCGGCAATGCTCAAAGCGCCGGCGTTTCCCTCAGTAAAAAGCACTGTGAAATAATTAACTGTCTATGAAATTAAACATTCGTGGATTAGCCTTTTTATTGACTTAGACTACACCTTTTTTTTTTTCTTTTTACACCGTTGTTCTTTTTTTTTTTTTACCCTGAAGTTGATCTCAAGCCGAGCGAGCAGTGAGAGAGAAATTCTTTTAAATATTCCTTCATCGGCTCAGAGATAGTCGGACTGATATTGCAACTAACATTTAAAACAATAAAACTTCTTTATTGACATGTAGGCCTATGAGCCTGGTATTTGAAACCAATTATTGTTTTATTATTTTTTTAATTTACAGTTGGAGAATCGTTCAAACCATTTAAAAACTCTACTAGAAGAAAAAACAATATCAGAAATATTGTTATCATCAGTTGATGGAAGATATTTCATTATAAATAGCTTAATCAATAGGACCTATCTTCAAAGGTGGTTTCCGTTCCAAAGTTGAATAATAAATTATTAAAAATATAATAGGCTGTGGCATGTTTAAATAGATCACCTTTTTGTTCATGTAAGGGGAAGAGATAAATCGGAACATCAACTATAATATTTGTTTCACTTACCTACAACATAAGTTAAAATAAAGTCCATGCTTTTAGAGTAGTAAGGCTCAGTATGCTGGATAGGAAACAGTGTGTGTGTGTGTGTGTGTGTGTGTGTGTGTGTGTGCGCGCGCGCTGACCGACCTCTCCTGCACGAGTTAATAACAAACCGACAGAAAGTGCCTCGGTTTTTGTTTTAATGTATAATAATCGCCTTCCTCCAGGCAGCGCGAGCCGGCTGGCCGCGTCCTTCACGGCACCGTGAGCTCGTGCTCTGTGTCAGCTCACCGAACTGTTACCGGTGGTGGACGCAAGCCCGCGAGCTTGGCCACACCGAGAGGGCCCCGGGACGAGTTAAAGATTAACGGAAGGCTGAATGCAGCATCACGGGGAAGGCTGCTGCTTGTTTTTCTCAAAAAAAAAAAAAAAGTCTCTACTAGCTAAGTAAGGAACACGCGCACATCCAGGTGCACTTCATTACAAACACGTATCTAACTCATTTCATTACAGCTGTTCATCGGAAACATATTACGGTGTATTAAAGTTTTAAAACACAACACATTGTTATTGAATTTTTAATATAATTTAAGATTATTCTGCTTTTTTATCATCAAGTAACGGTAATATTAGTAAGTGTTGATGTTAGTATCATGAACTTATGTTAATACTAAAAATGTATTGGTAACGCTCACTTATTAAAGCCTGCAGAGTATATTCTAATTTACCATTAATAATACCAAAATGCAATATACTTTTACTTTGCATGAATGCGGTGATGCATTTGCATCGTTTATATGCAGCAGAATAATAATAATGTGGATTTCCACTCTGATACCGTCCTGATAATAATAATAATAACACAGAAAATGCAATTTAGGTGTTTGGATGTCGAGTATGGAAGGGGGGGGGCGTGTTGATTTAATGTGCTCGATTTTATTTTGAATGCCGGATTAAAGTCAGATGATGCTGGAGTCATAAATCAAATACTGAGGATTATTGCACCCCCCCCCCACTCCCCAAATCAAATCAAATGATCACACATGAACACACGCACACCTGGATGCATATATTTGGGTGGTTGAACAGCAGATCTGCAGATGAGCGAGCCAGTAAAGATGATGAAATCAGAGATTAAAGACCAGTTATTATGTTTACACACACACACACACACACACACACGCACACACACACGCTACACTGCATACGCACGCGCACATTGCACATTGAAGCCGCTGGTCGCCTTTGTTAATCGAAACAGCGACCGACCAACCAATCAGCACAACTTTTACAGTTTCCTTGGGCACAACGTGCGCGCGCGAACCATGTTTGTGTTCCTGCGCGCGCATGTGTTTTCTCCACGCCTCATTCAGCGCAGTGAGGCCTAACCTGGGGCAGCTTCTCTCTCCACGCCACAAATCTGTCTCCCTGTGCGTTTTACATCAAAGAAAGAAAGAAAGAAAGAAAGAGAGAAGCCTGCAACCGGCAAGACAAAAGACTAAATGTACCCACACATACACGCACGATCACGTGCATGCGCATACTCGCCCCACACCCCCTGCCTCCTCGTCATGCCTGAGTGTGGTTTCATTCCAAAGAGGACAAAAAAAAAAGTAAAGTCGCGCACACATCATCAGTTTGTCAACAGCTTACACACCACAGAACACTCACACGCACGTTGCCAACAGCTCATCACACCTCCGAACGACGACAGAGACACATTCAGCACCGACGCCAGGAAACTTCGCGTGCGTGTATATAAGAGAGTCTTTGACGAGTGGGTATTACCCAGAGAGGATGAAGCGTGTCTGTTGTGTGTGTTTGGGAATGTTTGGTACTGCCGTCAGTGTGACGCTAGATGGCACCAGAGCTTTTTGTAGGAGCGCGTCATGAGAGGCTGCTGCTCGGCGGCTCTTACTGGTGAGCACCGCCCGGCCGATTGCAGCTCTGTCCGGGCTGGGTCAGTGTGTGGCCACCGCTCCTGTATAGCTCCTGCAGCTGCACAGTTCACTTATAGTGTGTTTTCCACGTGTGAGCATGGTTTTCCCCCACAGTCTAAAGACAAAAGCAGTCCCCTGATACATCACAGTTTGTTATAACTATTAACTTATTACAATATTGATATTGTTTTATCATGGGTTACATGTGTTTGAATTATAGGCTCAGTATTTTAATGCCAAGAATGTAAATTATATATGCATAGTCTGCCTGTGATGCAAGTTGGTATTGATCTGTACTGAGAATATGAATGTACATGCGTGTATATATGAAAAATATATATTTGTACAAATGCACATTTATATAAATAAACTTGTAAACTTGAGTCCCGTGATTGTTAATACTATAACTGCTGCTACTGACAGATGATAGCCTAAAATAAGACAGACTAGCCGCTTATGTTAGAACTAGCCACAAATGAGAATAATATTTATCATAAATAATATGAATAGTTATTAAATAACTAATATCTATATTGACAACAATAATAACCTCTTCTTCTACTGCAGTATTATAAACAGAAACTTGAACAGCTGCAATAGTAAATGACTGAATGTTTCCTAATCTGATTATTGTGGTAAACTATGGACCACTAATTAGATCTTCTGAAACAAGATTTATACTTATAAATTGATGTTTAGATATTAAGTATTTATATTTAATGAAAATATATTTAAATCCATATTAATAGCATAAATCTGTGCCCGAGCTGAGCACGCTCTTTGTCCCTTCTCCTCCTCTCACACACACCGGAGCGTGTTTTAAATATGAGCCAATTTAACGGAGAAATGTTTGTGCTGCAGTAATGAAGGAATGAACTGGTTTATCAACATTAAGTTCATGAAGTATATTTAATAAAACGCCTCGCCGGATAGCTTGAAACCCAGCGCCTATTGATATCACAGCACATCCCTTATTCTTTCCATATATATTTTATAAACACTGGCCTTGGACGTAAAAAGAAAATGTCACTGATCCGGAGTTTTATTATATTATATTTAAATATTGACTTTATTGTCTGTTGAAAGGCGTGAAACAACTTCTAATATTAAATTAAACATAAGAAAATACTAAGCCGATAATGCGCTTATATATTATGGGAAATATAACGCTTATAATGCTATATTAACTCACTGGTGTTGACAGAGCTAAAGCTAAAGCAGACTGTATCTATCACTATGAGTTACATTATTTCCCTGCTGGTCATATTTTTAATAACTGTGTTGTTTAGTTATTGGTTGAGAGATGAAGAGAAGTGTCTATGTTGCTGTCATATTTATGCTGTAAAGTAGACTTTTAGTGTGCCACATTCCACCAGAAATGAAGCTGTCCTCCCAGGTAGAGGTGTTACTGACATTCAGCGGATATATTATCAACGCTTGTCCGTTATCACCTACAGGCTGAGGGGAGGCAGGGAGGAGGAGCGGCGGACACATATTCAAAGCTTTAAAAACAAAATGTTGAATGTGGATGTATATTTTGTAGAAATGTGTGTTTTGTGAAAGCCTTTGAAAAAAATACCATAAATAAAGCTTCCAAAGACCTCAGCATGTTTACCATCCATGTCCAACATCACAGTTGCGCAACTGTGCGCCGCTTTTTCAGATGTATATAACCAACCGCAAATTATTACCTGGTTATGGGAAAAATATTTTTATTTTTATATCAAATCTACACACGGTCACGAATATCTACACAGTTCATTTAGCTGCATACCGACGTGTCAATGTTAGTCAATACTTCTCTCATAGCAAACAGTGCACAATTCTAATAATATTAATAATAATAATAATAATAAAAAATAATAATTGTTATTATTATTATTATTATTATTATTATTAATAATATTAGTAGTAGTAGAATTACAATAATAATAATAATACTAATACTACTACTACTAATAATAATATTAATACTAATACTAATACTAATACTACTACAACTACTACTACTACCACTAATAATAATAATAATAATTAATATTATAATAATAGGTTCTATTTTATTTCTTATTTCTGTAAGACTTCTGTAAGAAGTTGTGATCATTAGTCTGGTTATTATCTGGTTGTTAGCATTCATTATAGAATAAACTGAGTATAGACATTCATAACTAAACTAACTTAAGAGTGAGAGGTGGTAAAAAATGAGGAACTATTCTCAGGCCAAGGGGGAAATCTCCCTTTGTGTGTGTGTGTGTGTGTGTATGTGTGTGTGTGTGTGTGTGTGTGTGTGTGTGTGTGTGTGTGTGTGTTGTGTGGGATGAAGGAATTCCCTTCCACCACCTTTTAAAGGTGTTTGATATTTGAGACAGCAACAAATTGGAGACCAAAGAGAAGACAGACAGACAGACAGACCTGCAGATGTGTTTGTGAGTTTGGGTTGGTTTGGTGGTGTGTGTGTGTGTGTGTGTGTGTGTGTGTGTGTGTGTGTGTGTGTGTTTGTGTGTGTGTGTGTTTGTGGGGTGTGTGTGTGTGTGTGTGTGTGTGTGTGTGTTTGTGTGTGTGTGTGTTTGTGGGGTGTGTGTGTGTGTGTGTGTGTGTGTGGGTGTGGGGGTGTTGGGCGGTGTCCTGGCCCGTTAGGTGTAGACAACAAAAAAACAGCCCACCCGCCGCAGGGGAGGAAATGAGAAGGGAAACAAAGTCATAAAAGTGGGCTGGACGGACCAAGACAGAAAAAACATTCCTGTGTCTGTACACACACACACACACACACACACACACACACACACACACACACACAAGCTGTCAGTCAGCTGACACCTGGAAGCTCTTCCACTGAGATCTGGAAGTGAAACAATTATAAACACACACACACACACACACACACACACACACACACACACACACACACACACACTGGGAGCACAAAAGGCAGTTTATTAACGCAGAGCTACAGCAGCTACCTGCAACCTGCTGCTAAACACAAGAAACCAGCGGTATACAATGCACAGAAAGCTCTCTTTAAAAATCAATACAATTGGTGTTATTTAAAAAGATGCTTTGATAAATCCAGCACACCTGTCCTCACACCACAGCCAGCCTCACTCTCTCTTATGGATATAGACTAACCTACCCCCTCCCTCCGTTCACTGGGAACGGCTCGGGGGCAAAAAAAAAAGACATGAGCTAATCTTCCGGCTCTCACACACAGCCGACTTCTAAACCGATGGATGGCTCTTCCGCAGCTAATCCCACCACTTAGAGAGCCAATTCATCTGGATATAGTCCACCATGGAGCCTCTAATCCAGCCAGGAAGCGCTCTATATAATCTGAGATGGAAACACCACTAACACCTCATTTATAACGTTAATGTGTAAACCAGAAGCAGCAGAATCACACAACAGCACTGCACTGTTTTGCTGCTTTAACAATGCGCATGCAGCAGCAGCAGCAGCGCGCGCAGGGGGCTGCCGGAGGAGGAACGTGGAGCATGCATGTCTCTCTTACCGTTTGTTGATAATCCGTCACGAGACCCACCATGCACACACCTGCAGCTCTCGCTCTCTCTCCCGCGTGCAGGCAGCCAAGGCACCCCGGAATGGCACGAGACAAGCCCATACCGCGTGTAGACCGGATGGATGGATGATAATTGGATGGAGGGGTGGTGGCGGCGCGAGGGGGATGAGGATGAGAAGAATTGGAGGGGGGGGGGTGCGTTCCCCGTTGTCACCCAGTCGTCAAAACACCCATCTTCATCATCATCATCCTCCTCCTCACGGTGACAAGTGAGGAATTAAATAAAATGTCATATTAGAATTAAAACATAAAATTAATGAGGTCATCTCCGGTTGATGTTCTTCCGCGGGTTTTGGCGTCCCATCTTCGGCCTCATCACGGGCGGAACTGTCCCGATCTCGATCCGCCGATTTAGCGTAGACAGCAGCAGCACGAGACCAGACGGAGCGCGGAGCCATAGCGGAGGAGGAAGAGCAGGAGAAGGAGGAGGAGGAGGAGGGTGGAGGTGGGCGGGTTGTTTCCAGCGTCTCCTCGTGCCGGTTTTCCTCAGTAGCAACTAGTATTCTCATTAACTAGTCCGTTTAATTAAAGCCGGGCGTTAATTTCCTCCTCGCGCTACGCTCCGCGCGACGCCTCCTCGCGAGCCCCGGGCAGGCAGCGCGAGGCAGAGGAGAGGAGAGGAGAGTTCGGCTGCTCGGGCCGGAGCGGAGTGCAGCAGCAATATAGCCACTTGGGAAATCATAAAAAGTTCATGTTCACGTTAAGCGCGTCCACATGACCAGCCCGTCGGCCAATCCCCGCGCGCGGCCACTCATAAACTTGTATCACAAAGTTGTAAATTTTCATAAAACAACAAGGAATTTATTGCATTTCTTCATGGAGTGCTGTTAGAGGAGGGGAGCTGCTCCTTCTCTCTTTTCTCTCTCACTCTGTCCGCCGCCATTTTCTCCTTCTCCTCTGCCTCTCTCAAGAACAAACAAGCAGCTCTCAAAAACACACAGAAAGAACATTTTGATTTTGTTTTCTTCTTGTCTTTTTTAACCTTTTTTAAAAACACTATCTGTGTTTGTGCTGTGTTGGTTTATATGGCTTGTTATAGGCTGTTTTATTCATCTGCTGATGTTGGACATGCTATATGTGGAGGTTGGAAAAGTGTTGTCAAATGCATTTTAACATTAAAACACAAAAGGTAAAGAAAAAAAATAACCACATATGTGATTAATAATACAAATAGACAGATAGAACTTTGGCAGCTAGCTAATGCAGAATGCACAAAGCAGCCCATTCATTATAGTTGAATCAGGTTTCGGTGTTAGTGTAATAAACCTCAGCCATGCAGATGCAGATCCAGCAGAAAGGTGTCTGTGAATGAAAGCAGCTCCGAGGTGAAGCAGCCTGGCTCTCTGCACCACAACGCAAGAAAACACCAAGAACAACGCTGATAACTGCCGTGTTGGCAAGCATAGGTTTATATTAAAACGTATTAATATTATAATAAGGCTCCAGAGGGAAAATAGCTCGGCCTATACGCGTATAACGGAGGCGTCCGTGCCCTTTGTTTGTATATCTACCAAACTGCAGAGGGATGAAGTCCTGCACATTTAGTGAACAAGGTGAAATTTGGGTCCATGTCGACTTGCAGCCACAACAACAGCATCACCTGAGTGCTGCTGTGGGCCTTAAAAAGCCGTGCGTAAAAGCGGTTTCGCAATGCGGCAACGCGTCACCGTTTTAACGGCCTAGCAGGCCCAGGAGCCGCAGGCTGTGAGACGCTGCGAAGACACACCGCAGTGTGTTTTTTTAGTTATTTATTTATTTTTTTAACACAAAATCTTGCTTTACAGCACTTAAAAGCAGCCCGATGCGGTTTAGAGGACGACTCTGTCTCAAAGGAGAGATGATGTGAAAACACACCTGAATAACCGGAAGCTGGATATATAAGGGCTATAACGGTTTGGAGGGGGAGTTGGCTTCACCTGCTTGATTCACGAGTTAAATATTGAAATACATCTTCTTGGTTTTTGCTAATGAAGTTCCTGTCCTCCCACACACAGGAAACCTGAGTCCAAACGCCTCCTGAATCTTTAATAAGCTATATATGCCGCCTCCTTTGCAGCACAGACACTAACAATTACTGATTCACTAAGAGTGCACGGTGCAGATGCGGAATTTGTCCAAATTGATATTTTAAGCGCTAAATTGTCAGAAACTCTCGGGTCGAATTAAAATACTGCAAACCAAGACATCCAATTTCGGCCTGCAGCGACCCATATATGAGTTCACAATACACCTGGTCAACTGTTTCCTGTTTTGTCTGGTTCCCTATCTATTCAATTCAATTATATTTATTTTTATATAGCGTCAAATAACAGAAGTTCATTACCGTCTTTTTTTTTTATCTGTAACATAAAGCATGCATGCGAATTTACGAAGAAAGCCAGGATTTGTGTCGGCGTTATCCAAACTGCTATCAACACTAATATTTGCAAACTCCATGTCTAAATTAACGCCTGGTGGTCGTAGAAAATCACCTTACGATCACATTTACTTCATATCCTATTTAAACCCAGAAAACTTGATTTTAAACCTTCACTGACCCACATGTGACCTTTCCAAACTGCTTGTCTGGTTTGCAGGAGACTCGGATCCAGAGCTTCCTCTATTGAAATGTCCCGAGTTAAAAATTAACAGAAAATCAAGAGCAGGAGGCACAAACAGGACCGCTTTCTTTAGTGTGTTTGTGGCTTTTATTGGGGTTTCCGGCCTTTTCACGGGCGCAATAAAGACATTAGGACCTGCTATAACATCCCCCATACATATATACACCACCGCCCTCCACCTCTTTATGTGGTCTTTTTGGTTACTACAGACAGCCGAGGACTTCCAGAGGCAACCCTATATCCCCTAGACATTTCGTTTGGAGGTGGTGAGACTTTGTGCAGCTCGAATGGAGCAGTTTGGATGTTTTTGGTGCACGCAGAGCTGCAGAGTAACTCAGGTAAAATGTGGGGTGAACTGGTCGTATAGCTCGGCAGTTCATGCAGTGGGGGAGTTGTTCGGGTGTCTTGCGGTCTGGAGGGAGAACAGTTGAAAAACAATCTCTTGTTATTGTGTTAAACCACACAGGCATTAAGACATCTTCAGAGAGAGGCCTAATGCATGCGTGAATTATTAAAATTTCAGACCATCTGAATTAAAAAAGAAGTGGTTTTCATAAAGAAAGCTGCATTATTAGCCTATAGTTTCCGTTTTATTTGAGGCTTCGTTCTGCGACATTAATGCAAAAATCTGCGCACAATCTCAGGTTGGTCATGAGATCATGTATTATGTATATATTTATATATTGATTTACATTTTTTTATATTAACAGTCTGACTTATATATACATGTATTTGTATATTAGCTTTTTAAACATATTCATCTTTTTTCACCTACTGGTATGTGCGCAATAGCTTGTTTATGTATACACTTGTTCAGCCTTGCTCCTTTTTTTTAACCGTTTTTCTATTTCTGTGTATGTACAATAAATGCAACAAAAACCGGAGTCACATTCCCGGTGTGCTCATACCTGGCCAATAAAGCTGATTCTGATTCTGATTCTGATTATTTTTTTTTTCTGTATCAACCTGGTGATGGAGAACAAAACGTCCACGAGCTTGTTGGTGTCATGTGTTGGTGAGGTTCAGAGCGGTTAGTTGATATTTCAGTGTTATTATTGTTGAAACCATTTTGTGTATCATATTAAGACACTGAAGCCAAAATACAGCATTTTACAAGTGTGCTCGTGCCTTAAGCGACAATTTCACAATGCGCCATCTAACTAACTAAACAAATAAATACATTTGAAGAAGGCTTTCGGCTAGTTAAAAAAAGAAAGAAAAACTAATATGTTATTATTAAAAAAAGAAAAATAATCTGGTGTTTTCAACCGCATGTCATGGTCCTCATCATCTTATGAAGCTTGGAAATAAATGAAAAGAATAATAAAAATAAAAAAATAAAATCTACATCTATATATATATGTATAAATAGTATGTAGTACGTAAGTATTACAATTGAGAATTAAAATTATAATTTTTTTTGTAGCAGATAAAATAGAAATAGAACATTCATTTCATTTACATTTTTCAATGTTAAGGATTTCGTCACTGACTCATATGATGTAATAAATGTTAAATAGCGCCTGCTGGAACACAGTATATATATATACATCTGTGTGTACTTATTATTTTATACATATAATTTTTTCTATTTATTTTCCTCGGGAGTCCCAGCCCTGATTGCATCACTGCTAAATAAGGATGCAAGTGTAAATACTGAAACTTTAAATGTTATTTAGCTGTTAGCTATAACAGTGGGGGTGTAGCAGACTATTAATATATTTAAACCTGTAAACAAGGTGAGGATATTTTAAGAGCACAGTGACACTCATTACTGTGGTTTATAATGTGTGAAAGTCCTGATTACACTCTCAAGTCAAACCTATAAAGGATGGTTACAACTTAATAATGCTGCTGTTGCAGAGTAGGTGCATGTGAAACTCTCTTTTCATATGGAAAAATACCTCAACAGATGCCATCATATGAATAAACATGCTATTTTTTTTAAATAGTGTAAAAGAAGACATGTTATGGAAGGAAAATAGCCCCCAAATCTCAAAATTGACCAGTGCATGCATGGAAAACTTGGGTGTCTCACCCTTTAGGAATTTGATAATAACCCATAACTTAACTTGGCATGTTCTCCACTAATTTAACAACACTGGCTGGATAATGGAAACTAAATCAAAAGAGAAGCATGACTGGATGAATTTATCGAAGCACAGTTTTCTCCAGACACATCTTAGTGAACCCTTTATTTAAGTTATTGTCTCAGACCTGTATTGATGAACTATCACTTTTCTTATTACCAGTGTAATAGTAGTTGTAGTAGTATGTCATAAAGTAGTTTTACCGTCCAACAGAACCACACAATTGTGAAAATCTTAAACAGTGGTGAGCATTTCCAGATGACAGGGAAACTAATCTGAAAGGTATGATAACACACTCATTGCAAGTTTTTTTTATTATTATTTACATGTGCATTATAGTCTGAACATGTATGTCTCAGGCAACATGGAAACACAGGTGCAAATGCAGAAAATTAAGACTTTTTATTCTAGCATCTAATTCTAGGCCTAGTTCAAATCCAACACATGACAGACAGGAAGTCGTTGGCTGCTTATTTTCAACATCATCCCTTCATTTAACTAATGTGCTTTCTGTATCTTTGTCTTAGCAACCACATAACTGAATACAACCAAACAGGGACAGGATCAAACTCATATTCTCTTAAAAACACAGATGCACACTGGTGACAGTCAGAGCTGCACACAGAGGTCGTATCTTCAGTAATGAGGCTGATTCAGATAGTTGTGAAATCCTGATTAGATTAAATCAAGTCTTAGAAATAACTGTTGTAGGAAAGAAACTAAATACATGAAAATGGGTTCAGTGCTCACCACACCATTTCAACTAGAATGGAGATCCAATCTACAAAAAGTATCATTCAATTAAAAAAAAAAACAAAAAAAAAAAACATGAACATTTTGTGACTTTGAATACCCGGACAATTGTACTGGGTTTGGTTGGTGGGTGGGTTTCTGCTGTATTTCTAAAACACTGGCTACAGCTCTGAGTGGAGCACAGTTGTTTCTTATAAAGCTAAGCTAATAATCTAATGATTCCACTCCTATCTGCTATCTGTAGGGTTTCTGTTTCAACAGAACAGGACCTTTGAGAAGACCCCCACACTTAATATCTGGATCAATATAGTTCAGTTATTTACAGCAAAACTGTGACTTCTCTCCCTACTGCCATTTCTCTACTTGTAGGAGCTAAAAACATCACAATTGGGCTGTATTTTAAAATCTGATGTTTGGGTAGAAGTTAACCAGCTTGAATGATGTGCCTTTACTTCAGCCTGAGCTCAATATATTTAGCTGTAAACTCTACAGTAAAGCAACTAGCCTACATAGATTGCTGATAAATAAAAAAAAAAGCAAATGCAGATAATTTAAATGTTTCTTTGCTCATAATTGTGCGCTGGAGGATGAGAACCTGACCTTTTTATTTCGGCTACATCACCAGTGAAAATGGAGCCTAATTCGAGAAATACTGTTAAAGAGTCCAGTTGAGTCATTATTATTATTATCACTCCTCTTCCTCCTCCTCCTCCTCTTCATCCTCCTCTCCTCCTCCAGCGGTGGGTAAAGCTGCGATAGGCGAGCTGCTCCCGGTCGCCCTGCTCTCCTTCTTCCACTTCATCCTCCGGTTCTGGAACCAGATCTTGATTTGCCGCTCCGTGAGGCAGAGCGCGTGCGCTACCTCTATCCTCCGCCGCCGCGTGAGGTACCGGTTGTAGTGGAACTCCTTCTCCAACTCGAGCGTCTGGTGGCGCGAATACGTCTGCCGCCCGCGCTTTCTGTCGGCACCTGCACGCACAAGAACACATCTCAGCCTTCCTGCTCAAAGTGGAATGAATTTCTCTTTTGGTGAAATAACAAAAAAAAAAAAATACCCCATAATATATTGTTTATTCTATGAGGATTAAGGTTATGGGAAATATTTAGCTTTCATTTTGTTTTATACCATCCAATATTATGGAGGTCATTTCTGCCAAGAAAAGAGAAACACAGATGAAACACATGAGATCAAACGTTAAGAGAGAGAAAAATAAAAACTTTTTTAGTTTAAATCTGACTTAGTAAATGCAAATTTTGACACATTTTAAGCCTAGGCCAAAATTTCGATTTATTACGTCATCATTTTGACTGGTTTGGCTTAAGGTTCTGTTCAATATTTTGATTCACAATATATTTATTTTTCCATTTTCTTTTAGGACAGAAAAAAGTAAAAAATAAAATGATGAGTGACAAAATTAAATAAAATGTGTTCATAAGCATTAAGACCAATTTCTGACATAAGGAGTTAAAAGTAAAAAAAAAAAAAGAGGAGATTATAAAACCAAGGCTTCTTTGTGCATCTTCCAGCATTATGCAGCCAAATCAGGTGCCTCTCAGCTCCAGGACAGCAAACATCCAAGGGACAAAAAGAGTCTGGAGCACACTGATTAATTTAATTTGCAACCTGTTTGCACCATTAAAGGCTGCAAATTAATTAGTGTCTAACCAGTCTATTTTTTTTTTTTTACCCTTGATAGTAAAATAACATTTTGACCTTTAACGTAAAGGTTTAAAGGGGACATATCATGCTCATTTCCAGGTTCATACTTGTATTTTGTGTTTCTAATAGAACATGTTTACATTCTTTTATGTTCAAAAAACACATTATTTATCTCATCCTGTCAGTCTGAATATACCTGTATTCACCCTCTGTCTGAAACGCTCCATTTAAGCCCCTGTCTATTTAAGAATTCCTCCTGAAAAAGCCCAGTCTGCTCTGATTGGCTGGAGAGAAAAATATGGTGCAGTTCTCAAGTTGTTGGCGAAATATTCTAATGAGCCTGCATGGGACACAGGCAGGGGCGCCAGATCTGATTGGCTTGTTGAATCACATGTTTTGTGATCTATAGACAGCCCACAATAAACTGACTGAGTCGTCTTATTTCACAGTTTGTGGGTTGGTAGGAACTCCAGATACTGCAAATATATGTACACAAGCACTGAAAAGGGGAGTTTTTCCTGATATATTCCCTTTAAGATAGTAAGTAATAGAATTTGACTTATCTTATACGTTTTATCTAAATATTCTGTGTTACAAATTTGATTTACAATTAAAACATTTTTTAATTCTAGCATTCCTAACATTCCTTTTTCGTCTTTGTTTTTTTTTTTTACATCCCCAAACGTCCTTCATCACGTCACTTGATCTGAAATGAAGTTTTACTTTGAAAGTGTACTGTGTGAACATTTCAACAGTGATCTGGAATGACATTTTTAATATATGTCTGCTACCGGTCGATTTCAGAAACTGTAAAGTTCCAGCTCTACTAAAGCCAGCTGCCACAAACTACTAAATAATTAGAACTATTGTATTAACTATTACTATTGTAAAGTCCATCATAAATGTTTACTTTGGCTGCATTTTTACTCACTGATATCAGTCTTCATTACATTTCTAAAACAAATTTAATTAGAAGAAAACATGTATTTATTTATAATACAAACTTATAGCATTTGCTCTAAATCTAGCAATAGGGTGGAGTCAGGTGAAATGGGCCACATGGTTGGAGCATCATAGCCCTTTAATATTTTACAGCCAATCACAATAACTGATCTTACATTGTTGCTACAACACTAGTTAACATGTAACAATAGTTTTGATTGGTCTGAGGTTGCTAATATGAACAGGGCATAGTGTTACATGAAGAATGCTAGAGGAATTGGATGGACATAGCAAAATTCAGCCATCACTAAGGATGATAAAGGAATTATAAGTAAGCTTACAAAAAAGCTTAATGTTTATGAGCAATGTTCTCACAGACTCTTCCAAATGAAAAAAAGTTGAAATTAATTATATAATATAGAATTAATAATAATAATATTTTTGTAAATTCTGTGCATAACTTATATCTTATAAATTATTTACCAAGAAGTGGCCCATCTCACCCGACTCCACCCAATATTAGCAAACATTTGAAATTTTTTTTATGAATGAAGCCTCTATAATCAATCAATGACATTGATTTTGAAATTGTATGAATGTCTGAATTAACCTCTTAATTGCATGTTTGTATCTTGGTGTATTCACTGTACAACCCAAACCTGTTAGCCATTTACTGCCACCTCCACTTCCTGACTAACACGTTTGACTTGTGGCTTTGTAAACACCATAAAGCAGTTCCTAAATGATGTGGTTAAACTGTTGGTTCAGCTGCTGTCTGTCTGGGCCGGTGTTCAATATTTACTTCAGACTTACAGGAGGTGTACTCAGGACACAGGAGTCTACATAATTAAAGAAGGAATTAAGCTGGAAAATGGTGCAAAATCTGACTTGGAGGCGACTTACAGTAGCAGAAAGTGAGCAGAAATATACCCATAAACTGCTATCCATAACTACATTTATTTACACTACTTGTATTTATATTTTTTAAATTATTGCACATTATGTTTGTACCTTGTATTATATCCTATTATGTACCTGTGTTTGTATATTGTTGTTTGCACCATATGTTCATTATTTTTGTTTTGCACTGGGGAAGAGTATTCTGTTCCTCTATACTGCACTGTATAAAAATGGATCTTATGTGGGCCGACAGAGCCTTCTTCATAGCTGCCAAACACATCTGAGACTGCGCCAATCTGTCCACGTTCAAAGCAAAAATGAAAATTCACCTTTATAGAACTGCTTTTAATGTGTGATTAATGTTTAGTGTGATGTTTTTTTCTATATGATAATTTTCACTTAAATGAAAAAAGTGCCTTTGAGTATCCTGAAAGTCACTGAATTAAAAAAAAAACAATATTATTATCTCTTATTATCAAGGTTGAACCATGCTGGGAGTCAAGCTGCCACAGCAGGAATGTCAGAGTGTTACTAATCTGATTCAAAGAAAAGGAGAAATCCATTGCTCCTCATGTGAAATGTGCGTGAGTCAGTGCTGAGTAAGAGCACAGAAACCATGTTGACCTTCTGTCTCCACGAGGTCACGCAGTGCCTGAAGGTTAAGGAGAAACTGGGTCACATTTTCACAGCTCAGAGGTTGGCTGCCGGCCACACAGACGTCCAAACTCATATCCTCTGTGGACTCCCAGGGAAAAGAAAACTGTTGAGCTGTTTCTTTTTAATTCTTCAAATCAGAAACCCTCCAACTCTTTACGTCACAGATGATATCCACTTTTAAGGTTTGTACATTCCTGCTGTTCTACTATGGAATCTTTAAATAGACCCTGACTCACACTGCAATAAAAAGCAATGACCAGCCTGTAAAAAAAAAAGCAGTCTCGGCTTTTGTGGCTGTTTGTGCGTACTTTCACAGCATTAGCCGGTGTTTAGTGAGGGCTCATAAATGTGTGATGGAAGATTTTCCTGTTGGAATTTTCAGTAGACCGAGCAAGGAGCAGATGAGAGGAGCAACGGAGGTATAAACACTGGAAACATGCTGGCTCATCTGATGGACAACTTTCAGTCTATATGTTTCTACTGCAGGACTTTTTAGTTCCACCACATTCTTCCTGCACAGATACTTCTCCCCCCATGTCTGACATAAATCTCCTGGACATAAATCGTGACCCTCCGGCTGTCTGTTTTCTGGCTGTAAATGAGCTGAAGAAAGAAAATGGATTTACTTTGATATTGATTTTTCAAGGATCCCATGCAGACACTGTCCTGGCTGTAACATGGTGCTGCAGGCGAGAACTTTATCACACTCAGTGCTGCACATATATGACCAGGGCTGGAGCTTCTACCGAGGACACTGTGGTCATGTCCTTCACATTTTTTCTGGGAATTGGGTGTTTTAGCAACCTAGGAGGAGTTTATACTCTATTTACACATGGTGGGTACTTTACAATTCCAGTGTTTGACTACTATTAGGCACCAAAATCCATATATATATATGTACAGTGTACATAATATCCACAAGTTACCAGTCCTAACATTGTTGTCATGCTATTGTTACAATGTGTGTTATAAGTCTCTCTTGTCTCTATAGCGCAGGCTCTGTTCATATCTGCATATTGTATTTTTCATTGCTTTTATCGTTGATTGTATTTCCAGTGCTTTTATTCCTATCCTCTGTGTTTTAACTATTGTCCTTACTGGGGACTATACAGATGAAAATGAGCCTTTCTGGCTAACTCTGGCGTATTTTCAGAAATGTTATCAATATGCATTGTCCCTGTCAAATAAAGTCATAAACTAAAAACCTTATTTTGGGGGATATGTTCATGTTTTATTGCGAAATATATTAAGTTTACAACATAGAAGTTTTTTTTTATTCATAACAGACAATATGTAATCAAGAGAAGTTGGCTTTGAAACAGCATCTCATGTGAGGAAATATGCAGAAAATATAATTTATATAACTTTAAACTAAAAATGGGGAGGGGGAGGTGGACTTAGGGTCATGACCTCAGTATTTCTAAAATTCTGCACATGTCAAAGACATTAAATGTGGGTTGACTGCTAATAATGATTCAGTTCAGTGTGTTTCTGTACGTGTTTCGGTCCGTTCAGACTGTCCTCTGGATGAATACACTGTGTTTCAGATGTTTTTTTTTATGTTTTTCTCTCTCATAGGCCGCTCACACACACACACACGCACAAATACAGGGTTTATCAGGGATAAATGTGGAGTCACATTTGATGTATTTTCTTGCTGAAGCTCTACTTTCTTTTTCTGAATTCCTACATGTCACTTTGGAGTTAGTTTTCTATTTAGTGCAAAATACATGAAGTCGTTTATTTATTTATTTTATTTTTAGCATTTTGGCAAGACATTTAAGTGATACCCGTTGGTACCTCCATTTTATGACATTATATTAACTTTCAATTGCATGTCTTTCTTTTAATATATGTTTATTTATTTCTTGTTCATGTGATGACATAATTTCTAAAATATTTACATGGAGCTTGTTCTTTTTTTCTTTGGTCCTTGCCAATACAGAGAGGGGAAGTACAATTTAAATATAATAACAATCATATATTTACAACACATATATATTTCTCTTGGTCACTATATTTGGTAGAATTACATTTCTTTCCACACACTCGTGTTTCTCTACTGTATGTTTTCCTCCTCACGTGATTCTTTCTGCAACGCCTCCGTGCATGTGCGTTTGCGTGTATGTGAGCGCGCCCCAGTTTATCGAAGGCAGCGGTCAGTATGTGCGGGTGACTGAGTGTCAGCAGCGTGGAAGTGTGTGTGATTGAGTATGTTTAAGTGTGTGTGCTTATCTGTGTGCCACTTCCTTTTCTTACTGCAGAGTGCGTGTGTATGTGTGTGTGTGTGTATGTGTGTGTGTGCGTGTATGTGAGAGTGAATGAGTGCGTGCATTGGTAATATTTTTCTGCTCTCGCGCTGTCGGCGGTGATTTGTTCGCGCTCGAGCTCGAGTTGGAATTCTCTGGCAATCAACAACAAGAAGGGACTGTATTGTGCTCACACACACACACACACACACACACACACACACACACACACACGCACACACACACACTGATAGACAAAAAGACATTTAGAAAACGAGCAATGGGTATGCATTTGTGCACACGCGCGTCCCAGTGACAGCTCGGGCGCCTGCTTTAATAAGCGCTCATGCGTTTGTTTTATTCGCTGCTATTAACGGGAGCATCCGGGACTTTTTCCCTCCAATCATCTTCCGAGCCTTGGACTGGAATCGGATCTAAATTAAAATCTATAAATTCATTATACAGGCTGGCTGGTTCGAGCCCACCACAGCCTCTCCCTCCTCACACACACGTATTACCCTCTCTCACCATGTTGTGTGTGTCTTTTTCCTGTAATGTGTTTGTTCTCCTTATCTTTGTATTTTGTTGTGTTGTGTTTTGTCTTATTTTATTTATTTTCAATTTCTTCTTCTTCTTCTTCTTCTTCTTCTTATTATTACTTTTTTATTTATTTATTTTACTGTGTGTGATGCACGGAATATAACCTATGGTTATCTTTTTGGAACTCAAAAATGGTTTCCCTCATACCCACGTCATGGAAATGTATATTTTGTTTCACTGTTGTGTATAACAAGTTTTTTCTTACAGTATTTCATAATATAAGTTTCCTTCTGCGCTCTGGTTTTCAACAAAAGCCCCAAACCAATAAGTTTGAATTGATAGCAAATAAAATACTTTTGTTTTTATGACACTTTTTTTCCTCTCTCTCCCTCTCTTTATCACACAGCACTCGAAATGAAAAGCACACACCCACACACACATACATACAGAGCAGAGGGACTGGAGGATGTTAGGTGATGGAAATTAATGAGGAGGCCTGCGGCTACGAAAAGATGTCCAGTAGCTGCCAGGAGGCTCCTGGTAATGAGGAGGGACCTGATTCCTCCAAAAGTATTTTGAGAGTGAATTTGACTGAGCTCTGTAGTCTCTCTCTGTGTGTGTGTGTGTGTGTGTGTGTGTGTGTGTGTGTCCGTGCGTGCGTGCGTTTGTGCGTGTGTGTGTGTGTGTGTGTGTGTGAGGTAGTTCTGCTAGGGAGAAACAAAGACCAGCATTGAATTGAAAGAAGCTACCCTGATTATCTTTAAAAGTTGAGAGAGTGGATCATTTTCACACATGAACCACTGTTACGCACATGCATGCGTATTAGAGCGCCACTATAAATCCGGGTACGGCCTCTACGCAGTGTGTCAAATGGAACGCGTCCACGTTTCTGTTTTTGAGAGCAACATCTTCACTTTTACGCCCGTTTTACGCACTAAAACTCTCAGCATATTTCCCAGTTTTATGCGTTTACCATTCAGTAATTGAACACGTAAACATGCTCTTTGTGCTGTGTGTGTGCTTGTTGTGGTTCGAGGCCTCAGCATCCATTCAGCATCCAGCTCGCTGCTGTCGCACAAAGCCGCTTTTACAATCGGGGGAAAGGGCATGGCATTCAGAGATCAAACCCATCTGCTAATTTATAGTGTTTATAGTATTAGCGGATTGTGGTGACAGTACAATGGCACAATGGGCTTTCAGCGGGCCCAGCCAGAGAAACACTGACAGAGAAACACCAGACTATCAGTAACGGGGAGGCCGAGTTGAACTGAGCCGAGCCAGAAACACTGAATATGAGCGATAACCGTGAGGACAGGAGAGGGTGAAGACTTTTTTTTTTTTAGTTTTTCTTCAGACAATTTGGGATAATACTCCAGCACCCCTGCTCCTGTTCCCCTGTATCCCTCCTTAAACACAATACCATCTAATGAATATTCACCAAGTCTTAAATTATGGTTTTATGGAGGTAGCAGAGCCATAAAAGATCTGCAAAGAGAGAGGGGCTGTAAAAAAAAAAAAAAAAGAGACAGAGAGAAAGAGAAAGAGACAGACAGGCATAGCTCAGCTACCGGCAGTGGCCGCTGCGCAACCGGGCCAACAGTTTAAAGAGCGTTTAACGTAATTATTGGGTCGAACTAATCACCCCACTACCACCCCCCTTCTCTCCCACACACACCACCACCACTTCCACCACCACCACCTCTACCACCTCCCAACCCTCTCCTCATCCCCTCTTCCTCTCTCTCCAACTCACCTGTGAGGCCTCACACTGTAAACAATTGCTGTTAATTGACAGCAGGATTTCAACAGTATTAACCTGTTATTGCTAAAAACAGTGCTTTACTGTTAATACAAAAGAAAACCTGTTAAATTACGCTCATAGGCCGTTTTTTAACTGAACTATAATGCATTCCTAAAAAACATCACTTTACTGGTGATCAACTGTCTAAAGTATCATCAGTAACAGTTTCATGCAGTATTTTTTTTAATTCTGGGACCTGATCTGCACATGTGAGGCTTGTACATTGTACATGATTGTAAAATCAGTGAATTAGCTTTATTGTTCTTCACTCACATGTTGTTCTGGTTTGCATTCTGTGCTTGTAGCCAGCTATAGACAGACATTTTGGGAAAAGTGTCAACAAGTCTATTATAGCCTTTTTCCTAACAAGTGCCTTTAATTGTATTTAGTGTGACTATTCCTATGTCTGTAACCTGCTAAGTCTATTCATCTATGCCAAAAAATAATGTACACAGACAGTATAATAATGTTAATTTTACAGTGACATAAAGGCAACCCTGCTGCCAGTTCTTTACTGTTATTTTACTGGGAAATTCTTAACAGTGCACAAATGATCTCATCTTAACTTTTCCATCCCCACCTCCTCTCTCTCCTTACCTGAGCTTCTCATCCAGGGGTAAATCCTTGGCTCCTCCTCGTTTAACTGCCGCTGCTGCTGCTGCTGCTGCTGCTCTGGGCAACTCTGCCTCCTGCAGGCCGGCTCAGGGAGCCTGAGAGTCAGAGAGCAGAGCTGCTGAGGCCGACCGGAGAACCGCTCCGAGGCGCATCCCTGCAGAGATGAGCTCAGCGGCCCGGAGAATGTGCGCACATTATCAGCGGAGTTGAGAGGATGCGCGCCGGACTGGATACTCCCGCTGCTCCGGTTCAGCCCCGAAAGAGACAAACAGAACGGTGAGGAAGAAGAAGAAGAGGAAGGGGTGAAAGAGGAGGAGGAGGGAGGGAGAGGGCCATGGAGGTGATATCCGCTGGACACGAGGGCGCACGAAGAAGAAGAAGACCCGGCAGGAGCAGCAGAGGAAGTCTGGGAGGGAGAAGTTGGAGACTCTGAGAAGAGGAGAGAGGAGCAGCTCGCAGCGGCTTGCTGGTATTTGGAAAACAGCGCGTTGGCGAAGTCGAGCGAACTCATAATTTGGAGCCGGTGATTTGTAGGCCCGGGGCGCTTTAATGTCCACTTTTTACGAGGCACCGTGAATTATCGGCGGGGCATTACTGTCTAGATTTACACAAAAAAACTTCACCCCACCCACTCCTTCTCCTCCTCCTCCCTCTGCACCACGTGACCTCGGGTCCATGTGATGTCAAAATGCCCAATGGCCGACGGGGGTTTCCCCCTGGATGCAATATTATAATGGTAGAAATTAGGTGCGACACACAGGGAGTGACCGCTGCCTCTCACACACACACACAGCATACAATACAATCTATATTATACAATCAATACGCAGCAGCTCGGAACGTGTCCACTAATCACCGAGCGCATGATGAGAGCTGGAAAAGCAAAACGGCTGAGGCTGACAAACATCCAGCTCACACTTAAATCTTTACTGCCTATCCTTGCTGGGTGGGAAGCGGGTTAAGTCGTGCGCAAAAAAAAAGCGGAAAAAAACGCCATTAGATGTGATATTGATTAGACTTGGAATGGAATGGCTCTAGGCACGTGCGTAAAGTTGCCGAGGAGACTAAAAGAGGAGATGGATTTCCCCTGATTTCCACAAACGTCGTCTAATCCCAATTGATGCTTTTGTAGAGAGACCACACATGCAGAATAAAAAGGTCCCAATGTCGTTTCCTCCCACTGTACAGACTGGTCACTGCAGGCAGATGGATGAAAGCAGGATAAACAGAAGAGTCAAATGTGTCACTTTGAAAATCATAACGCTCACAGTGAACGTGTGCAGCTGCTGCAGCTGCAAGAGATCACACTCCACTTTAATTCCAACTAATAGTCCAAACATTAAGAATAAAAGGTTCATATTTCTTATCTCTGAGTGAAGGTTGTTGAAATATTATAGCTGTAAGGCAAACAAAACTAGAAACTTGTGTTGGAAGCAAGCGAGGGTTGATTTATATGTTAAAAGAGAAGAAACACATTGCTGAACCCATTATAATCCCTTTGCAAGAAAAGACGGAGAAGAATAAGCACATTTGATCGTAACTGATGGTTATGGTGTGTCTCCCCACTCCAGGCCTTTCAAGATAAGTCACATCCCGACTTTGAGTTCAAGTCTGTTATGCCTCTGGATCCGCAGGCGGGCGGAGAAAACTCACCTGGCGTGCAGGTGCGCGGGTCCGTGCTTAGATCCGTACCCGTGACGCTGACCTTTTCCCCCGTCACGCAGCACCGACTTCAGCCGGATGCAATCTCTGTGCTAATGTTTAACAGGTCAATGTCATGCGTGCGTAAAAATGAAAAATTCTAGTGAATTAAAGGATTCGAAAGAGAGGCTTTGTTTGTTTGAGCTACAAACACTGAAAGAAGTGTGTGAACCTTTCCCATAATGCTTTGCGTAAACTCCACTTTGCTGCTCTGCTCAGCCATGCCTTTTAAATGTATTTTTGTGAGTAAATGTTGATGCGTAAAACCTCTCGTCCCCACGGTGCCAAAAGGTCATTCACCTTCTCAAAAGGGCAAGCGCCATGTCCCTATTGTTTACTTATACAGTTGAAATAAGACTAGTCCGTGCGTAACATCACATGTCCGCTCAACTATAGAGAAAAGAACAAGATAAGATTGGTTACCTTTGAAGAGTCAGATTCAAAGTTGGATTACAGAGCGGACATCCGGCCTGCAGCACTTAACCTCCATGTTCATTTCCATCGCTTCTTTTGTCTTTACGTCTTTGTTAAGCTTTTTGTAACCAAAATAAATTAATTGATTTTAATTTAATTATTATTTTATTGTTGTTGTTGTTGTTATTATAATTATTATAACTTTTTTCTTTTTTTTGTGATGGACAGAGTTAGTCTTAATATTATTAATATAGGCTATGATTCCCTTCTTGTAACTCGAAAATGGTTTCCCTCATACCAAGGTCATGCAAATGTATATTTTTGTTTCAATGTTGTCAATAAACCAATCCATAAAGCGTCAAATTGGACAAATTAAAGGGGCACTTGTTTATTTGTTACAAGGAGAGCTACCCAGCCTGTGAAAACAGTTGTAGGTTATAATAACCCTGATGACGTCATCCGGGTTATCTGAGCCTGGACTAAGCATTATTATTATTTTTATTATTTATTTATTTTTAAATCAACATGTGATGACTCCTTCAACTTTATGGAAGTACAACTGGGCTTACTGGCATTACTCACTTAACTTGAGCTGTCAGTCTGTTAAAATGTCAATAGGCCTGCAGCAGCAATGCCAAAATGAATCGCATTATTGTGCACTTATGTTGTTGTTTTATTGGTGGAGACAGTGCGAGGTGTATGTGAAGTGTGCAGTCTCTGTCTGTGGATCTGAGAGTATGACTTCCTATTGTTTTCAACATGGAACAAAACCTGTTTCCCAATTAGTGCCTGGAAACCCGATCATACATATACTTGGTGCTTTGCTAACACTTGGGATCCCCCTTAACGTCTGCATAACAAGCTGAAGTCCAAATGCACGAAGATAGATATGCATGCGTAAATACACATGCTCAGAGTGTTTGATCTTCCCAGATGGAAACAATCCGACCTCAAGTCGTCATCGTGATGATGATGGAAGGCAGTGTAATGGTGAATATAGAGGCCTGTAATAATGTAAGTGGAGGTGGAGGACCAGGCCATAAATAAAGTGGTGTTTGGATAGGATGTGGGTTGTGTGGGGGGGGCGGTGGGGGACGGCTGTTGTTTTAAGAGGAGATTTCCGAGTCGTCGCTTAAATGTTTGGCCTCGTGAACTGAACGGTTTTATCAGTCTGGGTGCTGACAGAGTGTACAGAGAGGAGAAGGAGGGAGGGAATGAGAGAGCTGAAAGGAGAGGAGGCGAGGGAGGAAAAGAAGGGGAGAAGGGGGCGAGTAAGGAGTAGGGAAAGGATCGGGAGAAAGTGTGGATAAGCAACTTCTCTGACATCTTGCTTCCTTTCTGCTGTTCCCACTATTTTGGATCATAGAGTTGACACTGACTTCTATCTTCTTCTTAAAGGGGACATATCATGCTCATTTCCAGGTTCATACTTGTATTTTGGGTTTCTACTAGAACATGTTTACATACTTTAATGTTCAAAAAACACATTATTTTTCTCATCCTGTCTGTCTGAATATATCTGTATTCACCCTCTGTCTGAAATGCTCCGTTTTAGTGCCTTTCTCTTTAAGAGCGCCTCCTGAAAAAGCCCAGTCTGCTCTCAATGGCCATAGAGAAAAACATCAGCCGGTTAGACTGTTGTCAGGCTATTAAATAGGCGTTATAAGTCGCGATAAGTCCCATAGATGTGTGTCAGTAGGAGCCTACTACACCCACTAGTAGGTCCTATCAGCTATTCACATGGTAGATCACCAAAAGAAGGTATAAAAGAACAAAACAGTGACCTCTAGCAACTGTAGTAATTATGACAGGAGCAGAAGAAGAAGTCAGGCGCTCTAGAATAGACAGTGTGAAACTCCATAAGGGGTAAAGGTTGGGGACGATGGATGGGACACAAAACACTGAGTTTACACCCGGACCAAACTTCACATCCCGTGTGAAACCGACAACGTGTAGTTGTCTGTGTGTTCGTAGTTATTTTAAACCAAAACACAATGTTTCCCCTAACCTTAACTAAGTGTTTTTTTAGGGTGACGTTTTATTTAGTTTTACAGCATGTTAGAAGATGTTGCTTTTCAATTTTACTTTCCCTTTTACAACATAGTAGGCCCCTAATGACCCACATCTATGGTGCTTATAGCGACGTCTACTTAATGGCCGGATAACAGTCGAATCAGGTGAAAATATTTATAAAGGTAGTTCTCAACCTGTGGGCGGTATATTCTAATGAACCTGCATGTGACATAAGAAGGGGGGCCAGATCTGATTGGATTGTGGAACCACATGTTTTCTGATCTAGACAGCCCATAACAAAAACTGACTGGGCTGTATGTGGGTTGGTAGCAGTGGCGGCTGGTGACTCAAAAAATTGGAGAGGACAGGAGGAAAACCAACCCACGATGTCATGTTACTTTGTTAAGTTATTTATCGTATTTCGCAGTTACACCTCCATTTAATGTATGAGCTCAGTGCTGCTTGATATATGTGCTCTCATATTGCTAATGTTGTCATATGGGGGGCTTATATGGGATTTAGATGTTTTCATTTTTATTCTGTAAATCTTTTAATCTGGAAAGAATTTAGTGCTTAAATTTGACAAAGTGTTATATAAAGTATTATTATTATTACTACTACACTAGTTGCCTAGGTTACTTATCTCTACTTTCTTATGTAAAACGAAAAACTAGGCAGTAAAACAATGGTTTATGAGATTTCTTAAAAACAATCACTGCAGCCTCAGAAGTGTGCGTAATGTGTCACTAGAAGCCTGTCCGTAAACTGCTGCCCCTACAGCAGTCTGTCACCTGCACCGGGAACCACAGCGGCACGTCATATCGCAACACGTCTCTTGGGTCCAGTCTGGCGGGGTGCGACTCCAACATGCCTCAGGCAGGCCCGACCCTCGCTCAGCTGTCTGGACTGGTGTGCAGCCAGCGGTCCGACGCGCTGCTCTGGATCCCGGTGCAATGGACTGCTGTACTGGCAGTTTACAGACAGGCTGCTACTGACGCAGGAAGGACTGCTGCACCGGGTTCTTCAGGGCTGCTACAACAAGCCAACTGCTGCGGTAGCTAACACTAGTAGATAGCTACAGCTCAATAAAAAGGCCTAAATAAACAGCATTTGTTTTGTTATGTGTTTAAAAGTAGTTCACAATTTACACGTTATAATTCATTTCCTGATAAGCTGCTGTCTGATACTTCCCTGCCAGTTCATCACGTACAAACAGTGGTAGAGACTGAAGATGCTATTTGGACATCACCATTGGACCAATGGACATCAACATTGGACAATCTTGTATTCTGCTGGTTGTTGATTCGTAACCAGCTAAGGGAGGTTAACCTGACGTGTTTTGGCCAATCACAGACAAGCATGAAAAAAATGAAATGCATTGAGTTGATAGGAGAGGTCCCACCCTAAGGGAGGACGGAGGGTGCTTGTCCTCCTCTATCCCCCACGATGCCAAAACCACTTCACACACACAGGCGGCCCTTTCCCCTCTGACCTGCAGGTGTCACTGTTGAAGTATTTTAATCAAGATTCCGATTTTTTTCCAAAGAAGAATGAAAAAATATTTGATAAATGATACTGAAATTTGGTAATGGTTTAATTCAACCAATTACTCTTTTATATATTTTGATCTCCCTCTTGTCTCTCAAAAAATATAGTAACATCCTCTGGCTCTATGGACCAGCCTCCACTGGTTGGTAGGAACTCCAGATACCAAAATGTACACATACACTGAAAAAGTGAGTTTTCATGATGTCGCCCAGATAATTGAGTGAATCAAAAGTTAAACACCACAATCATAAAACCATCCCTGAACGACTCATAACAGAACTGTGCTTCACATTAAATGCAGAACGCAACATTTTTTATTACATTTTTCCTCCTTTTTTATTTTTATGAATGTTCTCTCTCTTTTTTTTTTTTAAATCGGCACTGTGCGCATGCTTTTTACCCCAAAAAGAGAAAAAAAGGAAGACAACATAAAACGAACACCATCGATCAAAAAACGAACTAAAACGACAATTAGAGTGTGTAAAAAAGAGACCCGACCTACTAAAACGGCATAAATAGGCAGTTTCATGTTGTTGGAAATTTCATTAATTGCTACGTCATCTTCATCATCATCATCATCATCATCAATCAATCAATCAATCAATCATTGCCATAACAACAACAACAACATAGAAGTGAGAAGTACAGTAAAAAGTGCACCATCATCATTTTTTAACTTAAAAACTATACAGCTGCCAAAGATAAAATTGTTAATGATAAACTTCTAACAATATAGAAATGTTTCCACGATAATTGTTCCACAAAGAAAGGAAGCTATCATTTTTTGTTTTGTTTGTTTTTAAACACTAGAGTAGACTATGTTTGCTTGACTCGGATGGATCCACCCCAACCCTCATCAATTGTATTTTTTTTTTTTAAAGTTCACTTTCTTGCTTCTTTTTTTTTTTTTTTTTTCTCCTTTTTTCTTCTTTCCCGCGGTTTCTACAGTCAGCAGACAGAGGCACGTGGCCTCTCCAAGTCCGTCCGGCTTGCCTAGTCGCCATTTTGGAGACTCAAGTTCCTTTTCCATCAATTGAATTGTGGAGACAGCGGAGCAGTCCAATGGCCTCGATTAAGACAAAAACAGCCCCCTCACCCACCCACATCCACACCCACCCCCACCCTCACCCTCTGGTCCAACACTTACACCCTCCATCTCCACCTACATTTGCTTGTGGGTTTTCTCGCAGCAATCCTCATTGACGGAGGCCTGAGCGCCCGCCGTGCCCGCCACCACCACCACCGGGCCTACTCCTCCTCCTCCTCCTCCTCCACCTTCTCCTTCTCCACCTCCGCCCTCTCCTCCCGCGCTCCCGCTGCCATCCCGCAGCTCCTTCTCCCTCCTCTCCCTCTCCACCGCCTCCTGCTCGCTCTTGCTGCTCGGGAACTTGTCCTTGTTGTTTTCTTTCTTCCACTTCATCCTCCGGTTCTGGAACCAGATCTTCACCTGCCGCTCCGTCAGAGCGAGCGCGTGCGACACCTCGATGCGGCGTTTCCGGGTCAGGTAGGGGTTGAAGAGGAACTCCTTCTCGAGCTCCAGGGTCTGGTAGCGGCTGTAGGTCTGCCGTCCTCGCCTCCTGCCTGCAGCTAGTAGAGGGGAGGATATTATTAGAGAAGAAAACGACACTCTAACATCTTGGTGGTCGTTAGCCAATCACCGCTCTCCATACTTCATATCAATTGTATATGGAAACCAAACAAACCTATTTGGCCTAATATGCCAAAAGACTATAGGCTGTTTAATCTTCCTTTTTTTACAAGAAGGCTTCAAACATCCACTTTGACATGTTGAGGAAAAGCATTAGTAATATTCACTGAAACATTACAACTTTTGATTACAGTGAGTGCTGCAATGCCAATCTGGTCATTAATAGTACGATTAATAATATATTACTGTCAAACAAATACTAATAAATGAATGGACCTAACAGGTCCCAAATACCCAAGGTGACATCTTCATTCTACTTGTTTTGTCCAACCAAGAGTCCATAACCTTTACAATGATATCAAACAGATCAAAAGCAGCAAATCCTCACATTTAAGATCCAAATACACAGGTAGATACATAATAGATGATTTATCAAATAGGTAATAACGCATTAAAGCAAATTGGTTTTAATGCCACTATTTTTTTTTTAAATATAGTGGAGATACTGGTATCGTACAAAACTAGAAAAAACCTAATGAATCCATCGGTACAAACCATGTCATACTGGCTTGTCATGAAGGAGGTTAAATAACGCTTCAAACTTACGCTAAATGTTTGGTGAGGAAAAACTGGCATGGCCATTTTCAAAGGGGTCCCTTGACCTCTGACCTCCAGATATGTGAATGTAAATGAGTTCTATGGGTACCCACGAGATAATCACATGCAGTTTGGGGCAAGTCATAGTCAAGTCAGCACACTGACACACTGACAGCTGTTGTTGCCTGTTGGGCTGCAGTTTGCCATGTTATGATTTGAGCATATTTTGTATGCTAAATGCAGTACCTGTGAGGGTTTCTGGACAATATTTGTCATTGTTTTGTGTTGTTCATTGATATCCAATAATAAAATATATACAGACATTTGCATAAAGCAGCATATTTGTCCACTCCCATGTTGATAAGAGTATTAAATACATATTTTTGTATTGATATTTTTATATCTGGTATATTTTTTTATACTCTGTATTACTTACCTGTGTCTTTTTACAAATATGTTTGCACTGTGGAACTGTGATGCAGGAAAGTTGAATTTCCCCCGGGATCAATAAAGTTACTATCTATCTATCTATCTATCTATCTATCTATCCATCTATCTATCTATCTTGCAATTTATTTGCGATTAATCGTGATTAACTATGGACAAACATGCGATTAATCACAATTACGTATTTTAACCGATTGACAGCCCTAATATATACAACTTTTTTGTCCAACCGAGAGCCATAACTCAGAGATACTGGGATTAAAATGTTATCAAACAGATAAAAATCAGCAAATCTTCACATTTAAGAAGCTGAAGCCATGTTTTTTTAACTCCAAATACACAGGTAGATGTGAATATAACATATGTTTTATTAAGAAACATCGGTTATGTCCTTAAAGTTAGAAAAGATGTGATCCACATGTGACTGTAATGTTCAGGGGTCTTATACAAGGGCTGCTCTCTCTCACCAATACTGTTACTAAACATGAGTCCAAGAACAGGAACACAAACTCTGTCAATCCATCAGGAACTCCAACACACCACACCATCAACTGCAGTCATTAACATAAAAAAACAACAAAAACTCTTATATCACAGAGACAAGTCCACTGAGCACTTACAGGAGCGCACATGAATATTTGATGCTATAAATAAATACATCATAAACACTTTTTTAAAAAGGGAAAAATGATCCCGCAACGCAAAGACCAGAACAGAGACTAAAGAGTCGCCTCTAAAGACGAACAAATACTTGTAATTAGAAATAGCGCAAGCACTGCAAAGTGAAGATAAAGACTTATTATTATTTCCAAACCCGAGAGGTAATCATTGACTCTGCTCGTGTTTTGGGCTTTCTGTTGAAAACAGAAGAGGGAGGAAGCAATATAAAACCCATAAATACTTAATACACGCACAGGGTCAGATATTGTGTTTTCTGCAAACATGCTGGACAAGCAGAAAAAGGTGTATGTTTTTTTTTTTTTTTTTTTGTTATGTTCTTTCTTTTTTATTAACAAACTGTGAAATATTATCACCTGTATTTCATGAACCAAGGGAGGACAGACATGACGTCCTTGCAAGATATCACATTTTTTTATATTTCCTACACGCTTATTCCATCAAACTGAGTGATAATTATAAATCTTTAAAATAGCCCAAATTTGTCAACGTGGGTGGCAGAAATGAAAAATAAAAACACATTTATAAATAAATTATATAAAAAAAAAAAATGCTTGCGTAATACTTGCTTTCTCCCCTTTTTTATTAGGAAGACGTAGAAGTAATTTCAGTATAAAGAGAGCGAATAAAACCCGGGACATTTGTGTATAGCCTAAGTGATTATATTTCCATAAAACTGTTTGTCTTCCTCTTTGATTATTGTGCCATAAAAACAAGGGAGCTCTGCGTCGCGGACAAGATATGCCAGTGATCGTAAAGATTTGAAGTAAAACTGCTGCTTCTAAATGACTGATCTGAAGGGAAATTCACATTTTGCATGATTGGCAAGTTTAGCATTAGTGTTCATAACCCGGAGAGGAACCGTGTAAAGGGAGCGACCTGCAGAGAATTGGCAGAATTTAAATGTGTCTGGTAAATTAAAGGGGAAAAAAAAAGATTTTTGGAGAGTAACGTTTTCTTGGGAGCTATCTGGTCTGTGCAGATCTCTCTCTCTCCCACACACACACACACACACACACACACCGACACACACACACACACACACACACACACACACACACACACACACACACACTCTTAGGACAGTAAAGTTTCTGGATTAAATTAAGGAGAGGGTAATGACTTCTGTGGAAGCGCATTTACTGCTATAATCACATACAAGTCTTATCTGCACTGATCTCATTACACACAGCCTGCAGGTATACAGGGTGGAAAATATCTTCATCACCCATTAACCTATTTATCCACCGCGAAGTTAAGTCCTGCAGGATGCTTTTCTGTGACTCGTGGTCTCACTGGATTTGCACATATAGCGTCCGTCTATGCGCACAGAGCTGCTGCTTCTTATGGTAAAACAGCCACAAGCAGCAGACAAGGGAGTCTTTATGGAAATGCGCGGACTTGTAAGTGATGTAAATGTCTTGTATGTGTTATCTGTCACAGGGCTGGCGCCGTGATTTCGTGCTATAGGGACTTAAGGGAAGTTGGCGCCACATTCAGCGCTGTCACCAGCCATGAATTAAGGGAAATGTGAAACACTTTCCTGGATGGAATGACAGGCACGGACACTTTGAACCGGAGGGTTTTCTTTTTGACAGAGCAATACGCATGATGGGGGGAATTTAACCCCCAACCTCAGTGCGCATGACGATACATTTCATATTATATAGGCTCTATATACAGCTGAGGTGGATCTGACCGCTTTTGGAGGACAATTTGTGTAATTTATTTGGCATTGCATGCATGAGAAAATGTTACAAGCAACATTTTTAAGACCTATTATATATGAAACCTTTACAAAGCCAATTAGATGAGCCCTAAACAAATGCATGGCAGTTGGCAGTTGACATTTTGGACGACGCTTTCCACTCGACAACAGATGCCAATGAGAGTCGAGGCAAAGGACGCTTAAATCATCACATTCATTCTGCGGGCCTAATCACATTTTACTCTGTTTTCATTTTTTAAACTCGTAGAGAGGGAAAATGATTTATCAGGATTTCCACCCGCAGCGGTTAACAGTCGTAAAACGGCTCATGTTCATGTTGAGTTTAAGGATCTAAAACCTCCAGCTTGGGGGGCTCGGAGAGTATTTCAAGACAAATTCAGCGAGTGGGAGCCTCCTTCTGTGCTACATAAAAGGCGGAGGAGGTGATATCCCTCTTTAATAGTACAAATTATGAAATGTACCCCCTCGTTAAAGGGGGATTTCCGAGGTAAACGTGGAGGATGACCGCTCCATCCTCCCATTTTTAACACCATCGGCCTTTTTTTTCTCCGCTATTACAGCTTAACTAATAAATCCTCACGCTGAGCAACGATAATACCCATCAAACCGCGCTGTAACTGGGTGCGTATATACAGCATCCTCGGACTTGACGCGCCTGGTTTCCTGTTTTGACTTTTCGGCCCCCCGGATGATCTGATGAGCTGCCTGCTGCAACCACGGACCGGCACGCTGTTAAGCGCCAAGTATACTGTTTGAAAACTATGAATCACGAAACTAATCACTGTCATCGTTGGTAAAGAAGGAGCTTAAGGAGTCGTTTCAAGAACCCGCGCCTGAGTGCGGCCGCTAGTAGTTAAAGCATGGTGGATGATTTGGAAAAAGCCGTTACGCACAGCAGAGTGGAGCATGGGCAGACAAGTGTTTGGGAAATATAAAAAGAGGCTTTAAAGATGTAAATTATGACAATTTACAGGCCGCGCATACATGAAACCTTCAATGCACAAAGAGCAACACGCACACACACACACACTGCTGGGAGGCACTAAAGAGGAACAGTGTTCATAGTCTTATACGTGCGTAAATGTGAATTAGCTATACTGTTATTACTGTTATGTGTAGCAGGTGTACGTCTTAGTGTGAGTGGCGAGAACGCAGCTCGAGGTGAGAACACAGACCTGTTTTTTTTATTGATTATTTTTCTATTTTATGATCATAATCATGAAGCCACAAAAGTCCTGTACAGGCTATAACCCGTCTGCTTGCCCCACTTTAAAAAATACAACCGAGAACATAAGCAATAAACTCTCACACACACACACTCACACACGTGCACGCGCGCACACGCACACACAACAGCACAGCACAAGAAATATGGGCTCAAACTAAATAGGCTACTATACATGTCAATCCATTCACTACTCTCTCTCTCTCTCTCTCTCTCTCTGCACCTTTAAGTCTCTCTAACACAGAAATGCCTTCTTGCATAATCAGTGTTATTGTGGTGTTGGTTTTAAGCCATCAATTATAAACTCGGCTTCCCTATAATGCAAATATATATATTTTTTCTTAGAATGCCTTTAAGATTTATAATGTGATCGAGTTGAACCAATCGGGGCCTGATCCATATTCACAGGATGTGTGTGTGCCACAAACACACAAAGACCACTATGTGTTCACACGCACACACAGCACACAAAAGCAAGCGTTGTGGGATGGTTTTTGATATTTGAGTGAGCGCACCAGACAAGGCCTGCGAGTTTAGAGATCACACACGCTGCGAAGGTAACACATCCGAGTAAGAGTACTCTGTTTTGGCATAATCCTCCATATCCACGCACTCCCCCCTTGCTTTAACCCTGTGTGGGAACTGGCCACCGTGTAGCCAAATAATCCACAGGCAAAGTCGTAAAAGAAAGCAAAAAAAAAAAAAAAAAGGCTGTAAAAGTTTAACCCGGGTCAGAGCTGCATGTATAAAATGAGTCTGCTGGAAACTACTAGTTCTCCCATCTGCTCTATAGGCAGGGGTTTCTCAGTTTTTTGGAGGGGGGATTCTCACGAAGAAGTCCCCCCCTCCCTATACCAGCTCTCCACTGCTCTCCTTTCTCTCTCTCTGGGCTTTCTATCCCGGCTCTTCCTCGTCCATTCTCTCACTATATGGCCGGGTGCAATTAAACCCTAAAGTCATTCACAAGTTTTGGTGTTGCCAATAAAACCATAAAGACGCTTTGAACGCAGGAAGCTCTAATCACCCTGCTCCAATGCCTGCTTTTAAAATCACTTTCCCAACTTTTCTTCCACTGTTTTCCTATACTCCCCGTGTGTGCCTATACAGTCTCTGTGTTCCAATCCTGGAGGAGCAGCAGAACATGGACACTCACCTTTTTTTTTGAGGAAGAGGACTCGGCATATGCTTTGAGCAAAGGCAAAAAAGACAAGAGTAAAAAGCCAGTGTATCCATTTCCTCACCTTGCGGCCTCATCCAGGGAAACAGCTGCGTAGGCGAGGGGCTCTGCTCGGTTCCCTCCGCGTCCTCTCCGGCGAGCCCCGGAGCGCTCCCCAGTTTACAGTCGCTGTACTGGACCAGATCCGCGTCCTGGGCCCCGAAGAGCGTCTGCCGCTGCAGGGCGTCGTATCCGTAGAAGTTGCCCGGCTCGCCGTGGCATGTGACCGCGCAGGGGCTCTGCTGGTACGGGTTGCTGGGCAGCGTGGAGGCGCTGTGGTGGTAGAAGTCCTGGATCTGCGGAGCGTGCTGGAAGGTGGCTCCGGAGCCCGGGCCGTACACCACGGTGGGCCGGCTGCCGGCCAGGTCCTGCGCGAAGCCGCACTCGTAGTAGTTCGGACGTAACGAGTCTCCGCTTTTATATTTGGAGAAGAGCGAGTTGACGAAATATGAACTCATCTTTTGTGTTTTTATTGTTGTTTCAGTTTGTGTTGGTGCTCGGCGGAGGAGTCAGACTGGAAGAAGAGAGCCGCGGCTTTCAATTGTTTTCTCTTTTTTCCTGTGCGGTTTGGAGGCAGAAAGACACCGACACACGGAGAGGAGGCACGGAGGGGAGGGAGAGAGAGAGAGAGGTCTGCCGCCGGTGTCGGTGACCGGTGTTGTTGTGGTGTTTCCCCTTCACGGCCACAACAGACGAGCGGCTGTGGTGTGCGTAACGGCGACGGCAGCCGCACAGAGCAGTAACAGCCACTACCACCGCGACGACAACAACAATAACAACAATCACACCGATTCCATAAAACCTCCAGCGAAGAAGAAGAAAAAGAAGAGGAAGGAGAAGAAGAAGAGGGAGAAGTGGAGGAGGAGGAAGGGCTCGTGCGCATCACAATTCCGGTGTTAGCGCTGCAAGCGGGAGCCCTGTCGCGCTCTCAAACGGGTATTCCGTGATTTACTCCTCTGCAAATGAGTTGTTTCATATTTTCTCTCTCTCTCTCTCTCTCTCTCTCTCTCTCTGTCCGACTCTCTCTCTCGCGCGCGCGCGCTCTCTCTCCCTCTCTTTCTCTCTCTCTTCCCGGTGTGTGTGTGTATGTGTGTGAGTGTGTGTGAGTGTGTGTGTGTGTGTGTCGGTTTCAGGGATAATTTGCATCTATTATCAGCTCTTCATCCCATTGGCTTTTCCACGCACACAGACAAACGTGCACGAGTGCACACACACACATGCACACATACAGAATCTATTGCACTTTTTTTCTTTTTGCGCCTGTAAGACTGGATGATAGTCTCCCGGCGTCGGCTCGAGGAGCTCCGCGCGCCTGTGATAACGCAAAGGGAGTGAGAGAATGAAGGAAGAGAGGATAAGAAGAAGAAGATGAAGAGGAGGAGGAGGAGGACGGGGGGGTGAAAGAGAGTCGGTGCAGCAGCAAGCAAGAAAGGAGGAGGAGTGTGTGCGTGTGTGTGTGTGTGTGTGTGTGAGGGAGGGGGGGGGGGGGGGGGTGTTAATGAGAATTCTGCCGCTTTGCATCTGATCAAGTGCGCACACACACACCAACTACTGGTTCAACCAACCAACAGAAGCGAAGATGGATTTTTTTTTTTCTACTTTAAAGTTGAGATTGAGGTTGGGTGGTGATGCTGGTGATGGGGGAGTGAGTGTGTTGGGTAGGGGGGTGGTATTGCATCTCGTCGTGGAGAGCATCCCTCTCATTAATTGCTCTTTCTCATTTCTCTCCCTGAATCCTTAAAGGAAAGTGAGCGCGGCAGCCGCGAAGTGAACGAGGCCCGAAAATGTCAGGCAGCACTGAGCGAGAGAGGTTAACACAGACTGGGAGAGAGAGAGAGAGAGAGAGAGAGTAGAGAGAGTAGAGGGATCCTAATTGGTATTGGTTTTAACAAGTACCAGCCTATAAATGTAATTGAGGTTTTAAAACCAGTTGTCAGAGCCGTTCTTTTCCAATCTGACTGCTGCTGGTCAGAAAATAGACGAGCTCCTGCTCTCTGATCATCGTACACTTTTATAAATATGATCTCCATAAACATGTAAAGGAGGGCTGGGGAGGCTGTAATAGACTCGGAGAAAGTGGCTGTAAACGCTTTAACAAACTATAAAGCTCCATAAAAGCGGAGGGGCAGTGTTTTGCTTGTTTACGTCCTCGCAGCCACAGAAACAAAAAGGAGGTTTTTACGACGCGCCCTTTGCGCGACCGGAGGCCGTAAACACCTCACGCCTGCTTCGGTATTTAATTGTCATTTTCGCACGGTGTTTTCCATACGGATGTGGTTCCTCCTGGTTGGAGTATATAAGCTGAAGTGGAAGGAGGGCTTTTTTTTTTGTTCTAACGAGGGATAAGTTGTGGAAAGGTTAAGCTCGGCCTTGTAGAGCAGACGGCGCTCGTAAAAAGTAAGATGGCCTAAAGTGCAAAGACTCAACTGTGGAGTAATTTCTACTTATAGTGTGTGCCCACAACAGATTTGGAAGTTGCCGATCAATCAGATATGAGGAACCGCTGATGGAGGGTCCTGTAGGTACAACAGCAGAGAATTTTCCTCTTTTGATTATTTTTGTTTTGGAGCTATCAATTTATTTCCAACATGGGCTGTGTTCGCGCCCACATCAGCCAAATAAAAATGTCATTACCCGAATCTAATTTATTTAGATTATACAGCGCTGACACAAGAGGCCCAAATGTTGCCAGCACCCGCCTGAATTACAGACTGTGTTGTGGTAAATCAGCTGATTGTACGCCCGACTTCCAGAGGAGTAATTGCCGCAGTATTTTTCCAATTTATCGCCCAGAATATGATCTTGTTGGAACTTCGCCGCGTCGTGTTTTACACTTCCAATAAAGCGTTTGCTTATGAGATCTGTTGTCTGCCTGATGGTGTGATGAGACTGTGGTACAAAACAGCTTCTACGCGCCTGGAGAACTGTCCATTCCTGCAGAACACACACACACACCTGGACAAAACAACAAGCGGCCTAAATGAGCATCATCTTCTGCGTCAAATCTAATTACATCTTCACACTGGAGAGAAAGGATTCAGCAGCAGTGCACATAAAGGACTATATGTATCCTATATATATGCGCTGGATGGAGATAGTCCATTTTACCTGATGAAAAAACGTCTCAGTACACAAGCACTCCTTCCATACATTCCTACAAACTGTGAAAACCGGTGAGGTGCGTGCGTCCTTGTTGTGTATTTTGCAACCAGGGAAAATGACCATTTCCTGGCAGCCCATACGTATCCTGCACGCCTATGGCTTATTCTTTCCCAAGGCCTCAACCCTTTCCTCTTCATCCCCTTCATGCACGCTCTGAAAATGACCTCAACCTGCTTCAGATGTCACAATGTTCTAAAGCAAAGTCAAAAAGCGGCCTCAATTCTTCTTAAAAACACCCCCTTTAAAATACATTAAGAAGAGGAATACGGCCAGTTTCACCCCTAAAAGGAGACCATGCATGCGTTAGTTCTTCCATGAAGACAGGCACAGCCTCAGGCGAGGTCTGTTCTACCGGTGGAGCATGAGCGCCATCAAGCGGCGGCTCGCAGTAAGGCCACATGTGGGGGGGTGAAGTGGGTAATGCGGCTTTATGGTTCTATTAAGTCCGCACATAAAGCTGTATAAGCTGCTCTAAAATAAAACTGCGGGTTGTAATTGGAGGCCAGGTGTGACGGTTGATTTGGGTTTTGCGAAATGAGGACAGACCTGTCACATGGAAGCGTCTGACTAGGAAATGTAAAGGAAAATAATCCAAACAAAATGTGGTCTTGCTAATACATTTAATGAGTTTTATCACCAAAAATCACTGAGTTAAAAATGGATTCAGTGCGGGTCAATATAGCACCGATGCAATAGGTTAACTATATATTTTATTCCGACTGTTAAGACAGCCAGGTCTACTTTAACCTTTAGAAACCGCAAATATTGAATTAACAAAATAGGGTCCAAGGTGGACAAGGAAATGTTATGTAATACTTTCTTTGTTTTATCTCAAGCAGGCCTACAAATGAAATTAACAGCAAAAAAATATCAATTAAATGTACAATTGTAAAGCTCAGGTAGTGATTTTCCTTGTTAATTGTAGGTACATGCAGCTAACACTGTTAATTCTAAACAAAGCTATTTATATAACTCTGTATATCTGAGTAGTCGGTATAAACACACATTGTACTATTTTTGTTTTAAACTAAATTGTGTTTGATTGCCTACGTTCATATGTTATTAACAAATTAACAATTAACAATTTTAGCATTTAATACTGGGAGGATAGTATGTACTGGTGCTTATACACTGGTGTATATATAAATACACTGGTGTATATATAAATTTATATATAAATGTAATTATTTACAGTTGATACTGTTGTGGTGTTACCTTTTTAAATTATATTTTTTATTGACACTTAGCAACAAACACTTCCTTGAAATTAGTTGCAAACCCTGTATCCATACATCACCCATCTAGGTCTGTATAAAGTGCTGCATTTTAGATTTGTTATACAAACGTAGCAAAAAAACAAAACTATGAACGTCGTGGTATTTCCATATATATTTCAATATTCAAAATTTAAAAAAATTAAACAAAATGCTAAAAATTAAATAACCTCTAAAATTAAACATCATTATTATTATATTTTGACTGTCATATTTATTGTATTTTCTGATTCTGTTATTATTTGGTTGCGTTTTAGCCGTTTCTGAAGATGTGCCACGTACATGCATCGCTGCTGTTATAAAACTGTGAAACCAAAGCAAACAAAGAGCATGTGAAGAAGTGGAGCGTGTTAAAGTGAAACGTGTAACTGCCTGTATCTCTGTGTGTCAGTGAAGTCCAGTTCAAACCCGTTTTATTACCGCAGATGATCGCTGCTTTTATGTTTTCAGGGACCTAAGGTGTGTGTGTGCGCATTTGCGCGCGCGCGTGAGTGTGTGTGTGTGTGCAGATAGCTAAATTACAGGCTGTAAACAGACTGTAAAAGCGGTTGTTATCACTATCTGAAGAGACTGCAGCCCGGATCCTTCAGCTTCACCCCATGTGGAAATATGAACCCCTGTTTATCAGAAACACAGAGAAAGAAAAAAATAGTGCCAGATTAAAAAAAAAAAAAATGTAATAATAACCAATGCAACCTTCTAAACCCTGCAGACAGCCATAGGTTCCTCCGTGTTTCCACATAAGGTTCAACATCACGGAGACATTTGTGTGTCCTTCCTCCCCGCTGCGCAGCCCTGCAGCCCGGGCCCCGCCGTGGCCCCTAGGCCGGAAAAGAGGCATGGGAGCCGGTCGCAGCACTCTGGTCTGACGGGGTCTGCTGTCTGGTTGTGTTTTTTGGTGTTTTTTTTGTTTTTTGTAGAGGTGGGGGTATTTACAGCCCTGGCTGTAAGGATGCATCTGAGTGAGACAAAGGGGTCGGAGACACACACAGACAACCAAGAAATACCCCAACAGAGCCAAACGGCTACAAAACCATAAAACTCCCAACACTGAAAAGAAGAGGAGGAGGAGGAGGAGGAAGGAGACTCGTCCCCCTTCCACACACTCATCCGTATAGCACACAATCAAACGAGGAGAATCCCCAATATGTGTTACTGTATAACCCTCCATGTCCAGGCCTCTCCTCCACAGCCTCTCTCATGTCAAATATAGAGGCAGCCCAACACTAATATTTGCGCTCTTCTCTTCGTCTTCTGCGCCTATCAATATAACCAGCAAATAAATTATCAAGCAGGGGGATTTGAAACTTTTCCTCTAATATTTCCTCTCTATGTGTGTCTTTCCTTGCACCCCCCCCCTTTCTCTTTCTTTCGGCGTGTTTGCTTTACAGCCGTTTAGTTCTTAACCTTCAGAAATTTATACGCTATAAACTTTTATTGCCGTCATATTCTTTTATTGCGCTGCACCGCATTGGATCCTCTTTCTCTCCTCTCCGCTCCTTTTCCGTCTTCCTCTTTGCTGTTTTTACGACAGACAGCGGCGGCTTCTTCTTCCAGCCCTCACGCATCCGCTCCCGCATCCCTCATCACCCACCCGCACACCCCCCTCCGCACTTTTTTTTTTACCCGTGAGCTCGAGACCCCCGGTGCGTGCAGCACATCCTGCTCCTCTCGTGCTGTTTGTTTCCATGTTTGAAAATAGGAAATGTGCAAAACAACTGACGTGAGAAAGAAGAAGAAGAAGAGGAGGAGGAGGAGGAGGAAGAGGAGGAGAGAAAGCTGCTACAGCTTTATTGGTCCAACGGGAGAAATACTATGAGATTTTTTTCTTTCAAAAGCAGAGTAAAATAAAACAAATGTAACAAACCCTGACGGCCTGCTCTGACCGGCGGAGTCCACTTGTGGTTTTACAATTACAGAAGAAATAGATGTAGGAAGGAAAGCCTCATCTTTCCTGGGAAGCTCCGCCGGGCGACGCGCTGCAAGAAATCAAACTGGTCTGAGATTTGTGGCTTTTGAAGCACAACTACTGTGAATGCAGATGGATGGGAATCATTTGGAAGAAACGGAGCGGTGGACTGGATGTGCCGCTACCTTAACCGCTTTCAAAAGTAATGGGCCAACAGGGGCGAACTTCATGCCAAACAAATAACATGAGACTGTCTACTGCAAGTTGATTTCTTAATTTGAAACTTTAGTGCAGAAATAAATGTTATTTAGCCTGTTGGTTCACTCTGAATTTTTTTGAATTATTATTTGAGCGCATAAGCAACACAACATATGTTTTTCTTCTTGTTCTTGTTCTTCTTGTTTTTCTTCCTCTTCTTCTTCTAATTGTATTTATTTATTTATTTATTCATTTATCTATTTATTTATTGGTATACTATTACATATGTTAGAGTAATCATTTGTTTTTTTATTTCTCAATTGTTTCATTTGTGTGTGTTTTGGAAAAAAATAGTTGACCAAAAATAAATAATAAAAAAATAAGGCTCATCCACATCTCACGGTCTCTCCCCAGCTGTTTTGCCACGGGATGACCATGGAATGAAAGCTCCTTAAAAGCTAGAAATGGGACTTTGAGTTTGAATTCCTTTTTAAGTATTGTTGTATTATCTTTAATATTCCTCCACTCCATTTTTTTATAGGAGGTGAGAAAGATCTTTAACATGCACATTTAAATAATGTAAAATTAGGTGATAAGTGCTGTAACGAATGTTCATATTGTTATTATTGTTGTATGCTATTTTGGCACATATTGTTATTTGTGTTATATTTGTGCCTAGGTAGAGGTGAAAATACTGTTATTATTATTTGATGTTGTTATTATTATTATTATTATTATTTTTTCTGCCCAGTCAGAGGCGGCTGTAACTTGTTCTCATACTATTATTTCTGTATTTCGTTTTTGTTATTATCATAACTCTCTTATTATATTATTATAAGCCTATTTTATGTTATTATTATTATTATTATTATTATTATATTTCTGCCCAGTGAGGCAGCTGTAACATGTGCACATCAAATATTACTATATTTTATGTTATCATTATTATTATTATTATTATTATTATTATTATTATTATTATTATTATTATTATCATTATTATTATTATTATTATTATTATTATTATTATTATTATTATTATTATTATTCTTTTTCTGCCCAGTCAGCTGTAACATGTGCACATATAATATTACTATATTTAATGCTGATATGATTATTATTTTTTTTTTCTTCTGCCCAGTCAGAGGCAGCTGTAACATGTGCACATACTGTTATTATAACTATATTTTATGTTATTATCATCATTATTATTATTATTTTTCTGCCCAGTCAGAGGTAGCTGTAACATATGCACACACCATTATTATTACTATATTTGACGTTATTATTATTATTATGTCTCTGCCCAGTCAGAGGCAGCTGTAACATGTGCAGAGCAGCCAGCAGCATTTGGCTTACCATCTAACTGTTAATGAGTCCAGAATGGCTGATATGATCTGATCCATACAGCCGTTTGTATCAGTGGGACCATAACTCTCTTTGAGGAAATTTATGAATATGAATGATATTCTCTGCTGCTTGATGAATTATAGAAGCTGCGCTGCGTAAAACAGCTCATTCAGTGTGTGGGACGGTGGAGAGCTGCTCGGGGCCTGCTGTGCTCTCACATCCACCCAGAGTGTGTCAGTGAAGCCGGTTATTATCTGCAGCCTCTGTTTTAATATGAGAGGATAAAGTGAAGACATATTGGATTGGCCACGTTCGCCCTGGGTTGAAATATGAATTTTGCCAGCAGCAGCACGTGGTTTGTCTTGTGCAGCCCATTTACTTTCTGAAAATGTCACTACAATGATGAGGCCTGCACCTATTTAGCTAAATCACTGCACAATGAGCCAATCTGGATTTTTTTCCCCCATTGCCTCACAGTTTGGATATGTGACAGAGAAAGGGAGATGGTATTGTTGGTGTATGAGTGACAATTTCAGAACAAATACCTCCAACAACTGACTCCAGACCAGTCACACTGAAGGAATTTTATTAAAAACAGACTGATCCAAAAACTCTCCTGTTCCAGGTTTCTCCAGATCCAGATCATACACTATTATAGTGGTTAAACATAGAGTAACATTAGAATATTTTATTTCATATGTGTAGAATGACAACATAATGGACGATCAAAGCATTGGCTTTTTTTTCTGCATGATTATAACTGATAATTTGTCACCAATGTTGGTTCTACTTAAAGAAGACAAATCATGCTCATTTCCAGGTTCATACTTGTATTTTGGGTTTCTACTACAACATGTTTATATGCTTTAATGTTCAAAAAACACATTATTTTTATCCTAATCTCTGTCTGAATATACCTGTATTCACCCTCTGTCTCAAATGCTCCATCTTAGCGCCTGTCTCTTTAAGACCGCCTCCTGAAAAAACCCAGTCTGCTCTGATTGGCTGGAGAGAAAAATGTGGTGCATCTTTGCAAAAGTAGTTTTCAAGCTGTGGGCGGTATATTCTAATGAGCCCGTACAGCCTAGTCGCACGGAAAGGCTTGTAAAGACACGATAATGTGCACGGCAAAAGCATGTAATTAGTGCTTTTGGCGTGTCATTTGTACACTATGTACTCTGTACTGACTGCAATGTAAATGCATCCATGTGAATATGATATGCTCAGAGCTAGTGACGTAGAGTAACATGCAATAAAGACCGTTCATGGCAGTTGGGAAGGGAGGTGGATGGTCCAACAAACACAGGACTTTCAACCAGGAGACTAGTGTTTTATTTTGTAAGTTACGTATGTGACATGTTTTCTGTACTTATGTTACGATGTTTCCATACGTATTGTAAGTAGGTTTTATACTTATTTCAAGCCCAACCATGACGTTTTTCCCAAACCTAACTAAGTGTTTCTTGCCAAAACGTAAGTGAGTGGTTTTGTTTTCTGCACCTTCAAACACAGCCCAGTTGCATAGCAGGTCGTGAAATAGTCACGAAATTGAATGTATTGATTCCTGTACATAGACACAAATTCCATATTTTTTTCATGATGGTCAGTATGTAATTAACCCGTATGTAATCCACTTAACTACGAACCGGGAAGTATAAAGAGCGGTGAACGCCAAGTGGAGAAGAGGTCAGGCTGGATGTGATCTCGAGGTTCAAAAAGCACTGGACTGTCACCCACAAGTCAAACTTGAACTATTTTTCACATAACTTACGTACTTAAACTACAGCACTTCCGGTGTTCTTTAAACCCAAACCGCAATCTTTTCCTAAACCTAACTAAGTAGTTTTATTGTCTAAGCCTAACCAAGTCGATCTATTCCTAAACCTAACTAAGTAGTTTTATTTTGAAAAGACTGGAGACTGTAAATTGACACGTGCGTCACGCGTTGCTGGACATTCGTAGGAAAAATCACAAAAAGTACGTTGTTGAAAATCGTGCTGAGCATCACAAAAAAAGGACTGGGTTGTCTTATTTCACAGTTTGTGGTTTGCTAGACACTCCAGATACCTAAATGTATTAGAAAAAAAAGTGAGTTTTTCATGATATATCACCTTTAATAAATTGATATAAAAGACAATGTTTGCAAATGTTGTTGTATATGATTCGTTCAAACTATAACTACAGCAGCTGCTCGTAGAATTACTGCTACTTCTCACTTTGCCCAGGAATAATAACGGTACTGCTGCTCCTGGTCCTGCCCTTCAGATGTGACCATGATGTCTCCCTGGTGTTTCTCTGCCTCCATAACTGAAACTCATCCTTGTTTTAACCTGATGTGAATGTGTTGTTGTTGTATGAGGCTCCTGCTCCCTGCATTCTTTTAGATTTACTGTGCCCCCCCCACACCCCTCTCTCTCTCACACACACACACACATACACACAGACACACATAATTGGGTGAAGCAGCTTGCAGTGGCTGTCCTTCCCTGGGACGGAGGGCTGAGACTGGGGAGGCCTGCAGCAGAGCGCAGGGCTTCTGGATTTAATGAAGCTCCGACCCCGCTAGACCTCAGAGAAGTATCACAATCATCCGCCGTCGAGTCCACAGATGGTTTATGGGATAGGCTTTGTTGGGGCCCGAGCCTAAATCTGCTTAAACCCTGAGGCCTCATTGGCTGGGCCCAGCAGTGCAGGGTGAAGTAGAGAGGCTGTGCTGACACTTTGTACCTCTTTACACCAGGGCTGCTTACACTGCCAGCACAGTTTAGTTCTTACTATTAACACATACAGTTATGAAGATAACGGTAACGCTTGAGCACTATATAATGAATTAGATAAATGGTTTATAACACACTATTAATCAAGAAGAGTTTGTGTTTTTTCATATTTATTAAACAGCTATAATTCCTGCAAACACTTACTAACTGCTTATTTAAACACTATAATATAGTTGTGAGTGTTTATTAATTAATTTGTCATGAACTATAACTGTTCATATTATGAATTCATAGCTAAATAAACAGTTGATGCTTGATAAGACAATCTAATGTTGTAGTAATCCTATGTAATGATTTGTCTTTGTGCGTTTAAAGGGGACATATCATGCTCATTTCCAGGTTCATACTTGTATTTTGGGTTTCTACTAGAACATGTTTACATGCTTTAATGTTAAAAAAAAACGGTTTATTTGTCTCATACTGTCTGTCTGATTATACCTGTATTCACTCTCTATCTGAAACACTCTGGGGTGTTATTCAATTGGTTGCAATCTACAACCTCACCGCTAAAATGCCACTAAATCCTACACACTGTCCCTTTAAGACACACTGTTAAAACTACAATATAGTGTGTTGAAGTGTGTTATAAACCATTTCGTATGTGTTAATATATAGTGCTTATAAATGCTTAAGATGAAGCGTTACCAAGACAACTGCTGCTGATGCCTGTGTTACTGTACTTACTCCCTCTACTGATAGTGCTTGCTTGATTTTAACAGCAGCAGTGCTGCGCTACATTGCAACATTGAGATTGTAGACTTATATGAATGAAAGCTATACACTCCTACTGCTATTACTACTAGTCCTGCAACCATGCAGGGGTGGAGCTGCCACTGAGGACACCAGGGTCATGTCCTCAGTGGGGTTGCTGGAAACGACACACTATTACACATGGCAGTGTTTCCTCTAGACTCCATATCTAAAAGATTTAAATTTTTTTCAGGGGAAATTATAATTAAAGAGGACCTATCATGCTTTTGTGCTTATTTCCCTTTTCCTAAATGTGTTATATACAGTATAAATATATTGTATTTTATTTTATTTTAATTTTTAATTTTTTTGCTTGTAAAAGGTCTGCAAAGTTACAAAGCCCAATGTCCATTGCTCCTGAACTGCCTGAAATGTCTTGCTTGAAGTCCTGCCTTTCCTTCCGTAATGTGGTGATGTCACCAAGTTACACATTTGCATAATACCTGCCTATAGTAGCTAGTTTGGCGCGCCGTCAAACAAAGCTAGGTAGAGAGGAGCTGGAGCGGCGTCCTAAGAGTTTGGTTTGGTCAACCAATCACAACAGAGTGGGCCAGCTGACCAATCAGAGCAGAGTGGGCTTTTCAGGGCAGGAGTTCAAACAGAGCGTTTCAGACAGAAGGGGAAAATAGGTCCTGCAACACAGCTGATTTGAGAAAAATAAAGCGTGTTTTGAACATTAAAGCATGTCAACATATTCTATTAGGAACCCCAAATAGAAGTTTGCACCTGAAAATGAGCATGATAGGTCCTCTTTAAGACAGATAGAGACAAAGTTTGTAAAATCTAGACCATGGTTATCAAACATTTTTGACTTGTGATGGTGGTTAGTCAAAAAACTTTTAAGGAGGGTGGAGTTGCACTGGGGGGATTTGGACCCATGACCTGGAGTAGTAGTTGGCTAATAGGGTATATTGACACTGGCATGTCTTTGTAAAGTATACGACCACAATTGGTATAATTATCACAATATGTAGGGGAGACCAGGGCTGGTCGTAACACTGGGTTAGTTATACCACTGTCAGTTTAACCAATCAGAAAAGAGCTGTGGCGACGTCATCAATATTGTATACACCCATTAGCTTTTTGAGCTATCGGGAGAAGTCTCTGTGAGCCCATAATAGAGTTTACGATCCAAAATGATTTAAAGGGAAGAGAAAAAGAAAATGATCAAGATTATTTTTTGCCTATAGTTTGGCTTACATAACCTAAATTAGCAGTTTCTCTAATGCATTTGATGCTTTGCATTCATGCTAACTTCAAACTCACATGCTAACAGTTAGCTAAGGGCAAGGATGGTTTTAAAAGTTCATTAAAAAGTCAGTTCTGGGTCCGCAAAGCCTGCAAACCAGAGACAGCCGTCTACAATTGCTACAACTGTGACAGTGACTGAACCCTCAGGCTTATGTAACACATGCACATTCAGGAATACAGTCCTACACATATACACGCAGACTCACACAAACACACAGAGCACTTGTTTTGTCACTTTAAATTTAAACTTTAAAGCTGTTTATTCTGTATTCTTCAATAGATTTCTTGCATAAATTAGTGTGGCTCTTATTTCAGCAAATTACCTCTTGGGCCCTGTTCAGACCTGGTATTAAGATACGTCTCCATATGCGTCTTCAGTGGCCACTTGTGATCTGATCTCACTTCCCCGCTCTATATGCAAATAAACACGTAGTAAACACACGGCTGATACAGCAGACGTTGTGACGTAATACTACAGGAATGTCAGTAGTAATATTGTGAATTCGGGTACATTTTATTAACATTTTTATAACGTCAAAATACAAGGCACCGCTGTCTTTGCCAGACAACAACGGAGTACAGAGCTTCAGAGAACCGGGGAGGAGAGAGAGCGAGCAGGCGGGCGGGCAGACGTGTGTCAGCTCTGCACAAAGCAGCGGAACAAAAACACGACACATCTCCGACAGTATAATAATAATTCACATCCTGTTCCCAGTCTGATAGTCTGTATACTATGTAGCCTTTAAGGTATATTTTAATAAAATACAGATGTACCGACAGGATACAGTACAGCACAGAGGCCGTTTCCATGCTGCGAGGCAGACGAGCGCTCGCCTGTCTGTTCACCTGAGGAGCGCAGAGACCAGCGGATCCCAGCGGATCCCAGCGGGACATCGGATGAGTAGGCGATCCTTAATGTGGCCCAGGACACATTCACTACACACTGCTAAAAGAATGTGGTCATATGTGGCCCAGACCACCTCTGTATGTGGTCTCAAAGATCCAATCTCAATGCGTCCTCAATGCGTCTTGAGTGCGTTCACATCTGTACTTAGAGCTGTCCACTCGTGATCCGATCACTGAGGACGCATGTTAATACCAGGTCTGAACAGGACTTTATTGGTGCATCTATCCCTAGCAAGTGGGGTATAGTTGTAGCAAGGGAACTCTTTGCATTTCACATTAACTCACATAATGTGTGATTGTGTAGTAGATGTCCAAGTGAGTTTTATTTGTAGTAGACACATATGGGTACCGCCTATCAAAGTTTGAGAGATTTAGCACGAGCAATCACTAAGTTACCGATGCTGAACAAAAGGTGTTACTATCATCCCCGGTCTCCCCTACTATTAGTGTTACTTTGGTGCAAGTGCCAGCAACGATATAGTTGAAAGAGTTGCTCTCTGAATGTCCCTCTGCTTCTGTTGCTCTTCTGTTACAGTACCATTGATATTTGATATTTCTCCTGGACAGCAACAAATGGCAACTTTTTACTACTTGCACTATACTTCCACTCCGAGCCCTCATTATTACTGTTTCTCCATCACGTGAGAGGCAAGAGAGGAGGAAGCAGGGATCCTGCAGCCCTCATCAGACTCCGTGTCTATATCAGTCATTTGGTGCAGAGACAAACACAGGAACCGCAGCGGCTTCACAAGCTCCTAATGGACGGATGACGACGCTTTTAATGAATGCACTCATCATCTGTGTGTGTGTGTGTGTTTGTGTGTGTGTGTGTGTGTGTGGGTGGGGGGGGTGTTTATGAGTTTATGACAGTCTTTTGGTGTTGTAGCCAAACAGACGCCCCTCTCCTTTAAGCTCCAGTGTGCAACTCGAAGAGACACATATTTTAAACACATGCTGGCTCATCCGCCCCTCTCTCTCTCTCTCTCTCTCTCTCTCTCTCTCTCTATCTCTGTCTCTTGCTGTCCTCACACAGTAAGTATGGAGAAGTACGAAAAGAAGAAATTAAAGCTGAGCTCTGAAGTCTTCATCCACACCAGAGAGCAGCAAGAAGAGGGAGATAACGGAAATTATGCAAATTTCGGTTGTAAATCACAAATTACCCCCAACCACCCATTTCTCCCTGACAACCTTCTATTTAATTAGAAGCAGCGAAGCAACGACACGAAGCACGGGGCGTATACTGTAAAGTCTCTTCTTTAATAGGAATCCAGCATCAGCAGTGCCATCAGCACACAACAAAAAAAAGGACAACAACAACACAGAAGAGAGGAAAACATACAAGAAAGGGACTGGAACATTTCACAGGGAGGAGAGGATCAGAGTGACTGGAGTTCGGCCTGCTCGTTAATAATGTCTTTACTGTGGCCACATGGCTTAGATTTGAAAAAAAAAAAAAAGAAAAGCGGAGGGAAAGTAAAAATGTCTTGTGGAGCTCTGCCCATATTTATCAGCAGCAAAAAAAACAAACTCCAGAAACTTTGTTCCTCCAAGTCAGGAGAGTAAATACTGGGACAGGAGCGGGACAAAGTCATAGTAAGGGTCAATAAAATAAAAAGTATAATTTATATAGATGCATTTTAATCCAAACTTTTCGTCCTGTCTGTCCCAATACTACATCAGCAGAGTCCAACTCATCGCTGTTCACCATTAAACAAACCATAGACTGACATCAGATCATCCAGACAGTCGGCACAACAACATGGAGAACAGAATCTATAAAGAACATGACGCACAAAAAGAAAGAAAAAGAAATCATCTATATTACAGACAAAACAATATTCAGCATATAGAACTCATTCCGATGAGAAAAAGACGAGGTTACTCACTTTATGTACAATAAATTAGAAACATTTCCTATCGAGAAACTTCTATGTTTTAAATTTTCAGAAAGCATTCCCCCCCCTCCGACAGATTTACACACAAAGAGCTAAACGACGAAATCTTCGAATGACGAGTGACTCGAGGCATGCGCAAACCATGTAAACATTTGTACTCGTAATATGGAGGATTTGATGCTTATCGAGGAAAAAAATCTAGCACTTCTCTGTTTAAGACTTTGCAAAAAAAGGCTGCTTGTAGACCGGTTCGTTTCGACTACAAATGAAAATTACTATGGAGGCACGCAAGTGCGCGTAAACTATATGTATGTGTCTATTTTTTTTTTATTTTTTTTTACAATGGTGGTGCACAAGCAGCCTTTGTGGTCTGCAAACCGCAACGTCCAACACCACACACACACACACACTCATTCCCTCTCTTTCTCACACACACACACAACGTTGTAAAGCCAATGTGTTGTTTATGATCCGTCCATAAAACTGCCATCGGACGCCATTTAACTACGCCGACACTTGAAATAACGCCATAGTAGCGGGCCGGCCTTCTTCATATTTTAACTTTCAGATCAATACAATTCTGCATAAACTGAAGTCTTACCAGATACTAACCCGAGCTATTAAAATGTAAACACTGTTGGAAAAGCATTTCACGCGGGAAATAAATCTAAAGCGTCCTGTTAAACGTGTCGAGGAAACCTCTAGGAATGGTATTTTCCAGAAATTAAAAGAAAATAAATAAAAACAAATTGTCAGTAAACATGTGAGCGCATCGGGGGCTCATTCTTCAGTCCCAAGTTGCGTTTGCAACCCGCCGTTGCGCACACTACTATCCGTATATTTCCTGTAATGAGAGAGAGACCCGCCTTGCATAGCAGATAATACACAATATAGCCTACTGTATGTATAAAAATAGAGCTGATCATTTCTTCAAATGCAATCACGCTGAATAAAGATTTGAGGATGGTTGACGGAGAAGTTTAGAGATTAAAGATGCAATTTTTGGAACCATGCAGTGCTTCATGCACATAAACGGACTTTGTGCGCACCAGAATAAGATTTTATTTTACATCTTCACCGCAAATAGCTGGTAAAGTGATAGAATTAAGAGTGTATACTGGCCAGTTGTTTAAATGCTGTGGTGCGAAAGCATGAAGGCTCCGAATCTGAGAAGAAGCAACCAAAACTATCTGGGGCATTAATCGTCAAAATCTGAGTCCTGATGCTTGAGGCCAGATTTAAATAAGGATGGATGGAATTACAAAAATCTGGTGCTCTGTGCTGCGTCTCCTCTCAGATAAACTCATATGAAGGGAAAGAGACGACTATTGATAGCCGACAAAGGCCTCAGATGAGCCGCCGCCGACTCCGCAGCAGCAGCAGCAGCAGCAGCATAAAGCATCTGGAGAGCAAGCTGAAGGGCAGGGATCCACGATATCGACAGCAGCCTAATCGGATCCCCGGTTGCTGAGTCGGGTTAACACCCACGGCACCCCATCACTTCCCACCCTTCTCCTCCCACTCCGGTATCTGCTCATTACTTAGGCCGACAACCGGGAAACAAACGGCGGCTTGCTCGCTTGTATCACCGCCGACCATCAGGCGCTTTCTAATCAAATCCTGCCAGCAATGAGAGAAACAGGGGGAAAAAAGGAGGAGGAGAAGAAAAAGAAGGATGAACACCCCTTGTGTGTGTTTGTGTGTGTGTGCATCCCACTCCGCTCCTCGTGCTTATTAATGGCCATGTGAAACGCCCGTTTCAGCACCTCCGCGCGCCTCCGATGTCAGCGACGGAACAATAAATAACTAATAAAAGGAAGAGTAGTGCTTGAGAAAAAATAAAAACCTTTTTTTCTCTCTCTCTGTATGCCCCCCCCCAACCCCCTTTCTTCCCTTTCATAATGCAGCCTAACATCAAAGCCTAAATAATAGCGTATACAACTATGAAGACAAACAAGAGTTATCAGTTCATCAAACAGTTTTTATAGAGAGTCCGAGCCATTTAAAGGAGAGGAGGTCCAGGAGGAATGGCTGTTGGTCTGTGAGTGTTTTTTTTCCCCATCATCCTCCATGACTGCAAACTCAAATGATCCCAAAGTTCCAACATCAGCCAGAGCGTCTCCGAGCTTCTAAGACTTCAGTGTTAACGCGGCGCCGTCCTCTGCTGATCAATAAAGCCATTGATCAGTTCTATAGATCGGTGTGATGATGGGACTGAAGCTCACGTGGTATAGTGCCTGAAGGTTAAAACAAATTGGAAATAGCAGGTGTGTGTGTGTCTGTGTGTGTGTGTGTGTAGTTATTGGGAAGGCCATTTTGTGTTCCGGACATAACAAATAGGGAACTTTATCATCGGATACGTGGTGTGTGTGAGCGTGCGTGCGTGTATGTGCGTCTGAATGTGCATGTGCGCGCAGCAAAAAAGTGAGAGTCCCGCCCGCTAGTCCTTGGGTTGGTCCTTGCTCTGTTTCTTCATTTTCATCCTCCGGTTCTGGAACCAGATCTTCACCTGCCGCTCCGTCAGGTTGAGCGCGCGCGCCACCTCATGCCGCCGGTCTCGCGTGAGGTACATGTTGAACAGGAACTCCTTCTCCAGCTCGAGCGTCTGGTATTTGGTGTACGGGCAGCGCTTCTTCCTGGAGGAGCGTGCGTGCAGCCAGTTGGCCGAGGGGTCAGCTGGAGGAAGAGAAGAGAAAGAAAGGAAGGCAATTAATGATAAAATAAAAATAAATAAATATATACCTGCCTATACTCTCCAGCTTTGATTTTGGAGAGGTTAGAGAACATTGCGTAAAAGTTGTAGAACCTTGTGCGTAAAAGCTTTTCTCGAAAACACCTGTCTGCAATTGTCACTTTGGTGCGCAAACTAGGTTTATGGTGTCAACAGGGGCCATATTTGACACAAGTAGACCCACGGCTGTTTTATTTGACACCACGCAGAAGACATGACGGCCGGATCCATCCAGCCTGCAGCTTCCATGCGTGATTTTATTTTATTTTATTTTATTTTATTTTATTTTATTTTATTTTATTTCATTTCATTTCATTTCATTTCATTTCATTTTCATTTTGCTTTATTTTATTTTATTTCATTTTGTTTTATTTGTATTGTATTAAATAACTCAATTCCACGCCTGCTTCTTAACGGAACCACCTTTGAGAACTGATCCCGACCTTTTAAAAATTGCACCAATTTCATTCAAAATTTAAGATAAAATCATTAAAAAGGCAATTACTGATTTTAGATTAGCCAATGAGTCACTGCCGCAATTAATTACATATCAGGGAGATATCTGACTTGTTTCTGGAGGCTTCTGTTTGAAGGTGACCTTCGGCGGATAAATAAGCCGCCCCTAATAACGAAGGTGTATACTAATGATGACAGGTGGCAGCATCATGTCTTGCTCAATCACATTTTGTGACAAAAAAAGAAAAAAACGGGAGCCGAAATTTTCCCTCGCGTGATGACAGCAAACACAAAAAAACATACCAGGGAAGATGTTCTACAGGCCTAATACTTCTTTTTTGGGGGTTTGAGCGAGAATGAGGATCATATTGTAGCTCAGCACATTGTCATTGCGTCACTTCTGATTGCTCCTAAATTAATAAACGGCAGGAGATTTATGGCCCTGATGGGATTAGAGGAAAAATATTTCCTGTGCGCATCCTTCGCCTTTCACTGAGCTTGCAAACACTCTGTATGATCTCCACACAATAGATTGTACCAAACCCCGTTTGAACGCGTTATTATAGTGACCATGCAGCACAACATTTTTTCTCAAATACATAAATGAACTATTAGAAAGCAGATTATCTTTACATGAGGATATTAAAGGTGATCAAATAAAGGATTGCTGATGACATTGTGCCACATCACTACGTGCGACAAGCTGCTGAGATTGTTGAAACTGTGTTGGAGATGTAAATAACAACGTTGCGATGCATAAATGTGGAGGCGGAGAGAAAGTTATGATTTATTGCCTTAATTTTTTTCATCTCTGTTTCTGTCTTGTTGTTTGCCAGGCCACCCTGACTCCTCCACCACCCCACCCCTCTTTATAGCTTTCAGACCGATGTAATTAGCAGGGACTTCTTGTTTTGGGACGCATGGGTCTGGTTTAGGGCTGAAAGCTATCTGCAAAGCACCGAGGCGTCTCTACTATGACGCAGCTTGTGGACACTCTCACGGCACGGAGACTCGTAAAAAAGACAACTCCACCAAAAAATAGAAGCTCTTCTCTCATTTTTGTCCCTTTCCCATCCTTCAAACGCTGGCTGCAGATGTGTTTATACGTTTTTAAACAACTATCAAAACACGTTCAGCAACATTTTGAGAGCTGGTTCTGATTCATTTCCACTTTTACATCTTCTAAATAAAACCTTTAACCATGAGCAATCATTCCCATGCGGTTAGGTCAGGCTCTTCCTCCACTCAATCACCACAGCCAAGCCAACAAACAGAGTATAGCTAGAGTCTTTAAAAGAAAAATCGTATCGCTGGCTTTCTTAAATTTGAATCTGAACAGCTAAATGCAATGTGTTAGAAAAAGCTTAAAGATGTGTGATTGTGAACAGCAGTGAGGGCCAGCGTGCAAAACAGGAAGCAAGGACACACTGGAGCTATTTTCTTTAAAGCTGCTGTTTCTTTATTGCTTTTTTATCAGTGACGCCACCTCAGTCAGCAGTGCAATTCTAAGTCTGGTGCACAACCCAAATGTGACTCGAAGAGGGGATTGCACTCTGGATTTATTGGTAAAAACTTGTGGAATCATTGGCTGTTTTTGTTATACTAAAGCCTTCCAGAGGCAGTGCAGGTCAGACTGAATGAAACACAGCACACATGCAGTCTAACCGTCAGGCTGAATTTGGGAGTATAAGCTCCATCTAAATCAGTTTGGGCCAAAAAGCTCTTATTTTTGCTGTCAAACTGAAAAAAAAAAAACATGAGATTTATCCTTTCAGCCAGGAGTGGACCAGGTCTGCAGGGCAAGGGGTTCTAAAGAGATTTTCTAACCCTATATGTAAAATGCAGCCTCAGTCCTCTGGCCTAAAATGGCAGAAGGGATGATCTTATCACTCACAAGTCTTGGGGAAAGCCTGAGCTCCGGCGCCTTTTGACGCCAAGCGGGAAGATTTAAAATCATGTGTGTGCCTCCCTGAGGAGCCAGTCTTTTTCCTAACTTATGTTGGGTGGAGGTTTCGCCTGTAAATTTAACGGGTGATATTTTACTACTGTGTCAAACTTGCTATCAAGCCAAGGCAATTCACAAAACTTACATATGGCATTCATAAGAATGATTCTTTTGACTCCCAGTTGTGAGCAAAGAACTTTTCTTGTTTCAGTCGTAATGTTGAGATAACAACTGAAAACTGTAATACTAAATCATCATTCTCATAATTTTGACTTAAAATGTCAAAGTTTTTACTTTTTTTTGCCATAATTTGGATTATAAAAACTTATAAATGTGACATATTATCATACTTTTTGACTTGGTATGAGTTGGTAATTCATTTACTTTGTCTTTTCCTGGTGAGGCCTCAATAATTTCCTTATAGTTAAGACACACAAAATAATTGGCCCACTGAATCAATACAAGGTCAAAAGTTTGCTGGAAATATAAATCAGTGTCCTAAATTTGTATTATAAATTTAAAAAATGTCAAGCCTGACCAGTTATTCATCAAAGCATCAGCTTTCTTAATCTGCCTATCTGTCTTCCACGTTTGATTTACCATGTGAACACATCATGATCACAACAAAAGCAGTTCCTTCATAGTGGAAATCCCAGATCACCAAAATCTAATCAACTGATCAATGAGCTACTGTTCGCCAAATCTGAACCAATGCACCAGTCTCACATATCTCCTAGAATTCCTAGAACAGTAATCACTTGACATTTGTTTTCATTTTTATAGAACAGAGAGCTCTGCACATAACTCAGACAAGAAGCCCCATTTGAAATAATCAAATGAAACAGATAAGAACACAAACTAATTTCAACTTTAAAAAGATTGAGCAAAAACAAGACTATGTGGCGCTGTGGTTTTCTTCATAAATGTGAACAAACGTTGACATATTTCTCACGTAATGTACACACTTAAGTAACACCGTTTCTGTAGTTACTTTAAGCCAAACATTGACTTATTTGTCACGTAACTTCTGCACTTAAGTAACACCACTTCTATAATTATTTTAAGTCAAACGTAAACTTATTTATCACGTAACTTTAGTACTTAAGTAATACCACTTCTGTAGTTACTTTAAGCCAAACGTTGACTTATTTGTCACGTAACTTCTGCATTTAAGTAACACCACTTCTGTAGTTATTTTAAGCCAAACGTTGACCTATTTGTCGCGTAACTTCCGTACTTAAGTAACACCACTTCTGTAGTTATTTTAACCCAAACATTGACTCATTTTATCACGTAACGCCGTTTCCGTACTTATTTTAACCAAACCTAAATTTTTTCCTAAACCTAACCAAGTAGTTTTGTTGCCTAAACACCACAGGGGCTTGTGCAGATGCACTGATCACTCCTGTTGCTGGACATATGTAGAAAACACATTAAAAGAATTAACAAAATAACTGTCCATAACATATCATACAAACTTCTGTATGAGGATACGTTGAATACAAATATGTATCTAATATTTTGGACTTGTTAGCTAACATTACAATATTGTAGTACTGTATTGACTTAAAGGGCCTTGACTTCCCATCAGGTATTTTTTTGCAGGATATGTGGGCGTGAGAGTCCTGGAATTCATTCACAAGCATTTCTTTTTAGTTTGGCGTTGTAATTCAGCATATTAGATTCATGGACTTTGGGTTTCGGAACAAGACTGCAAAGCCAAGATGGCTGCCAGTGATGTATACGACATCACCCAACCTCTATTCGTGTGTTATTCCCACCATCCAAGTTAGTTAGCGGCCATCATCAGTTAAATATGTCCTTAATACCCTCTGGAATCAATTCCCTCCAACATGGCCAGCATGTAGAGGATCGATTTCATCTCAAAGCAAAATAATGCCTGGTAAAGAGGTGAGAAGAGGATGGAGGGTTGGATGGGGGGTGGTGGGGGGTGCGCTGCTTTTGTCACACTGTAAAGTGGGTGCTTTGCATTCCCCGGGTGTATAATCACCTCCAGGACCATCCATTACACTCGGAGCTGTGCCGCGACCGTGGCTGTCACCCAGGATGACAAACCGGTTCTGGGGTGGAGCGGTGGAGGAGGGTGGTGAGTTGGGGTGCCGGTGGTGATGGTAGACGATATATAGACTATTTTTTTTTTTTTTCCAAGGGATGGGACAACAGTAAGGATAATGACGGATAGAAAGAAAGAATATGGGTGGGAGGGTTATGTGTGTATAGCTTGTACAGTCCTTGAAGTTTTCTCTTTAGGCTACATCCAATGCGTGGCTTAGATGTCACTTGGACAAGCACATGGACGAAAAGATTGATAATCCCGTAAACCCATGGCCCTGCGGCACGATGTGTTCAATTGTGGGCCAATGTGTGTCTTCGCCTGTGTGTGTGTGTGTGCACCATGATGAATGCTGCTTGCATGGAAACAGTGACTGAAACGGCTTGAAGACTAATATCACATCCCGTCTCTTTCTCTCCCTCTTTCTCCCTCCCTGAGCAATTTCACCCTAATAGTTCCAGAAATTGACCTCTCATATATCCCAAAGGCACATTATTACATTTCCACAAGTCGTATTTTATACCCCCACCCACCCCAACCTTTACACCCCATCTCACCCAGCCACCAACAGCAACACGCCAATTAATGGGGTTGTTCACCCGGCGTTATAACTTAATAAACTTCGGGGGTAATAACTTTCTCGCACTGCCCGGCAGCGGCAGCACAAAGACTGAAGTGTAATCTTGTAGTTTATTCTGGATGGCCGCCCAGCACCAGTAACACAAAGAGAATCTGTAGCTGGATGCCGGCTTTGACTGGATGTGATGTTTTGAAAGGTAGGATTCCACTGATGTTTTTCACACAGCGGACATTTTAAATACCTGGGGTGGGGAACTCGGCCGAGATTTGTCCTGCTGTTTTGAGCCAAGATGCAGACACTAATCATTTCTCAGATTTCTATACTGGGAACTGGATTCAAAGAGTCCACTTCCACATAATAGACCCATTATTCCGTTGGCGGTCTTAGAGTTCTGCCTTCACAGTGTTCTCATCTAGTTTAAAAGTTTGGAAGTGGCAAGCTTTACATTGTTATTGTAGGTAAAAACTGTATTCTGTTGGGAATGTTTCTCTTTTTGGCAAAATGTACCAACGTATGTGTCTTTAGAAGTTCAGAAACACCAACTGTTGTCCAAAATTCCTTACTATCAATGATGGCGAGGATTTCCAAGAATTCTGCATGATTTAACGTTTAGCAGCTCATAAAGTCAAAGCTCTCTGAGGAATTTGGCCCCCGTTGAATTCTACATTGTCAGGCCACTTCCGTGAACACATCTAGTGGACACAGAGTACAAAATATGAGTGTGAACGTGTGCCAACATAGGCCCCAATGACACAACTTCCATTTTCAGTACACGAAAAGCGTACTATGCACTACATACCCGATATGTGTACTATCGTTCAACATACTTTTGTGTGAATAAACAGTAGCATGTGTCTTTTTGGACACAGTGAGCAGTGATTTACATCGTCACTTCCTGAGAGCCTCCTTGCCGGTTGGAGACGTGTAACCATGGTAACCCGTGCCAACTTCATGTGACCAAAACAACGTTTTGTGAGAATCACAGTCTGAATTAAAGTAAGATATATGTTATGCCTAGCAAAGTGAAATTGAAGCATTACATAGCCATCTGTCAACGTCCATTATGAACGTTGTCGTCACTACTGTATTGCATTGTGAGATATTTATGCCACCGTATGTGTCCACGTTGCATAATATTTCACTGGAAATCGTGTGCAATTTGCATACTCTTGGTTTCATATTAACACTTTAGACATACTAAAAAATCTCACATACTGCTTTAGCGTACTGAATAGCATGTTATTATGGGATTTTGGGCCACAACCTTATTATTTGCCATCCCATGTCATCCCATGTTGTTCTCGATCTGTAATTTTGTCATCCATTCAATTCACAGATATTAGTCGCATGGCTGACTTCACAGCACGTATTTGCGTGAAAGGGAACATTTGTAGACCATGATATGTTTTACTTTACACGCTTTATCCAAGCAAAGCCAAGACCAAAGCACTTAATGAACCCCTTAACAAGCTTATCTAGCATAGCCTAAAGGAACAGTTGCGAACTGTTCCCTGTTTCCAGTCTTTGTAACAGGCTTGACATGTGAGTGGGAACAATCTTCTCGTCTAACTCTCAGCAACAAAGTGAACATGCATACCGCCCAAGATCTCAAACTATTCCTTTTAACCCAGAACAAAACAGCCACAAAAGCTAACCAGACAGCTAGGAGGGCACTAATATTGATACACTTTTGCAGATGTGTCGTCAGAAAAACAATGTGGTCAGTTGTAACATCAAAAGAGACAACTTTCCAGGGAAAGGCTGGTTCCATTCTGCCATTGTAACACATAGTAACCTAACACAAATCAGATATTTCCAACCGAAGATGGTAATTCATAGTCAGGCATAAGAGAAGTGCAAAGAGTGTGTTTATATCAGCAGCTTACTAGCCTGAGGCCGCACTAACCAACAAGCGTTTCTCTCCAGCCGTTGCTTTCTAAATAAGTAACCACTGAATTTGTAAGTGAAGCTAAAGTAAGGCTGTATAGTTGTGTTTAGCCTGCATAGAGAAACATCATTTGCACCCATAGTGTTTAAAATGGCTGCCATGTGAACAATAGAAAACAGCCTTTTGGTTGGTGCAGCTCCCACTACCTGCCACACTGACACACTGCACACCAAAACATAAAGAACAAGAGTGCTGGCAGAGAGAAACTTTGCCTAATTGAGAAACCTCTCAGTGTTGCCTGCTTGAACGCTAGAATCTATAACAGACGAGCCTTCACTACCAGCAAGCCAGACTGGGAGTGTTACTGGTGGAAAGTCTAATAATTCAGACTGGAGGCTGCTGGGCTCCATCCAGTCCTTAACCAGCTCACTGCTCTGATGGATGGCATGCTCACATGCTGTAATAAGGTGGCTGTGTGTGTGTGTGTGTGTGTGTGTGTAGTAATAAAGCGTGAGTGTGTGTAGTATTTGTAATTTGTATTTCTTCCTCTGTAAAGGCCAATACGGGGGTGGAGGCCTCCCTTCTCTCTCTCCCATGCACACACGCACACAATACACGTATCAAACGGCCACGCGCTCAGACGCATGGATCAGACTAGATTTATCCGGCGGGATTAGAGGAGGGGAAACAGCGCCCGTTCACATCCACAGCCGAGGTTAAGAAATATATAATAAATAAAATAATAAAAAAAACAAATGAATATCTTTCCAGGGAGCGTTTTTTTTTTTTTGTCTGTCCCACCCAAAAGTAAATCAAGCAGCTTTGGAAAATGGCTTCGCAGTGAGCCGAGCCCGCCAGCACAATGATGGATTCAATGTTGTTGTTAGTGCGAGTGATGATAGAAAAACAGAACAAACCCTGTGTTGTACTGTCCGAGCCCTCCACGGCTTTATATCAACATGATTGCGATTCCATGACAGGTAAAATATTATCATTATTATTAGTGAGCACATGAATGAAACAGCAACTCACATGTGAGTGTGACCGACAAGCCTATAATAACATCAAACATCAAAACAGTAAGTATGAAATATTATGAATTATTAAAGTAAATATTCAATGAGCTGCATTTGCTTTCAGATAAAATAAATGATCCAGTTATGCACTGTATAAGGTATATGTTAACTCTGAAGGATGCAAAACATTTCTTTAATTTGAACTTTAAGTTTTTTTTTTTTTTATATGAATACAAAATAAATTAAGGCCACAGTATTCCCAGACATAAACTCACAAAATAATAGGCAATTATTGTATGTTTGAGCAAAACATGTGGAGAAAAAGTTGAATTCTTTTGTCTTCCACTCATACGTCCACATGCTATGAGAGAGCTCGTCCTGACTGACTGACTGAATGTCCCCCTCAGGTGTGAAGCGGTGCGCCGCTGTCTGAGTGATGAGGCCTCCGCTCTATTTAGAACTAATCTAGCCTGCTCTCCGGCTCGTGTCAATGATGGACGGCCTATGATTTTTTATGATTTTTTGAAGAACACAGGCCATATACGGCTGACATACATATTTTCAGATGAGACACGTTTGAAGGGTCGGTGACGGAAGCAATACGCTCTTTTATCCTTATTATTATTATGTTTACAAGGATAGTGACATTAAATAGGGATGTGTTGAACAGAAATATGAAGAGCCAGCGCTCCTCTCCTCAAGAAATTACGCACGTGTCTGTCTGTTGGAAATGATGGAGAACAGTTTGAATTTCAAAACAGAGCAGAAAACTGAGTGTCTGCCTGGCCTCCCAGAAGCATAACTAACTATATGTTGGAAATACAGCGTCGCTTTATACGACTGGTTAACCTATAAAAGATAATCCAGCCTGTCCAATGTTGCGCCAGTAAAGCTCTGGAGCTCATGACTCCATACTGACTCTTGGTTAGTGCACAGTGAGCAGGAGGATAAAGGAGCAAGAAGAGGACTATACAGCTCTATACAACTTTACTCCAGAGGAGTTTTCACAGTTTGGCCGAGCTTGTTACAGACACGAGGAGCTTTAAAACCTAATGGAGCGCAGGCACAAGCCCATGTGCGCAAAAAACAACACAATTAGAGACCCAAGACATACAATCCACCTGCAGTAAAACAAAAAAAAAGACAAATCTAAAGCAACAACCACCTTCCAAACAGGACAGCAGTGCGCATGCCCTGCGCAATTACTAACGTAAAACAATGTTCCTAAAGTCAGCAACGCTCTCTAATTACTATCAGACTGATCGATGTGAGGAGGAGGAGCAGCGGATTAGAACAAAGTAACAAAAGAATCTGTGAGTATTTTTCTCAGCTAGGTTGACCTCTGATTTAGAGGGGTGCATGATGTCGCTTTCACTTTAAACGTTTTTTTCAGAAACACCCTCTGTAATCAACAAAAATATATAGTCATTAGAGCTCATGCATGTAAAGCTATACGGCTGCACGTGTTTAATTGGGCTTTTTGCCAGCTGATCCAAACTAACCATCCGGACTACTTTACAGTTATTTTCAAACTGTCATGGATGCAATAACAAACATCACCTTAAAGCAAATAACTAAATATACAACAGCCCCTTATGTTCAGTTGTTGTCCAGACTCTTGATGTTATGTTATGTTATTTATTTATTTAGGCCGATTCTTGTTTTTGTAATAGTTTTAATTACACTGTAAAGTTGATATTTTGTCCCATTTCTTGCAGGTTATCTGAATTATGTGCCACAATGGTAAACTACACAGGCTTTAGTTTAAGGTAACGTAACAGAATACAGTTATTTTTTTTTTGTTTTCCATGGGCTGTCCCGGGTAAGCTGTTATAGTGCTGGAGCCGGCTGGTTACACCGGGATGATCCGGGCTAAATATCACAGTAAAGTTAGAGAGCAGAAGGTGGGGGCACTTTGGCTCTCCGGCTCTTTGTTCTTGTTTTATGGCGGCATTAAAAGCATTTACAATCCCTCTCTCTCTCTCTTTCTCGCTCTCTCTCTCTCCCTCTCCCTCTCTTGCGCGCTATTTCCTGCTCTAATAACTTACTTTGTTCCAGGCTGTCTTTTTCCTCGCTCCCTTCACAAATGTCCTTATTTTCGTCGAACCCTGCTCTCGGGATGGCTGCCGGGTGGCTTATTAGCTCGCGCGCCGCCGTGGACGCCGACTCCAGGATGTACGTGGTGGTCTCGTGCTGCAGCTGTCCTCCGCCGAGTAGTTTGGGTGTGATGTCCCCGCCGAGATGTCCGAGCTGAGGCTCCAGCTTGACCTGCCCAGTCTGGCCCTGCACCGGCCCCGGCACGGACTCGGAGCCGCGCGGCGCGCAGTCCAGCCACGAGCGGAGGTACCTTGTGTCCGCGGCGGGCACGTGCTGCGCGGGGATGTACGGGTGGTAGACTGTGGGGAGGCCACTGGCGCCGTGGTGAGGGCTGAACGGGCTCCAGGAAGACGAGAACACCGGAGGCTTCGGCTGGAAGCTGCATGACGGGTACGAGTCGGGATGGTGGGGATGCTCCGCGTGCGCTGCGCCGCCGCCGGGCTGCCTCGCGCCCGTGGCGGCGGCGGCAGCGGCGGAGCTCGAGCCGGAGTACTGGACGCTGGGAAAGCGAGCCGGGGTTGAGAGTTCATCGCTCTCGTGACTTATGATGGAGTCCACGTAATAGTTGCTCAAAGTCCCAGAAATGGACATTCTCGGACATTATCTGCGAAACACGCGCGAGTTCACTAAATGGAGAACTAGAAGAGAGACATTTGGAGATTTTTCTCTTTCCCTCTCTCTCTCTTTCTCTCTTCTGTCTCTCTTTGCTTGCTCGCCCCCTCCCTTCCTCTCTCTCTCTCTCTCTCTCTCTCTCTCTCTCTCGTCCCCCTTCCTTCCAAACAACTTGCTCACTATAGCGAAACAAAGTGCTACAGCCTACACCCTCGCACTGTGCGCGGGGGTTTGTCGGGTCTGTGCGCGAGGCTCAAACTGATTGGCCGGACTTTTTCTTCGAGCCTGATAAAGCGTCAATGGAGTGTAAATCAATCCTGCACGCTGGCCTCTCTCTCTCTCTCTCTCTCTCTCTCTTTTTTTTCTCTCTCTCTCGCTCTCTCTCTCTCTCCCTCTCTTTAATAGATTGCACCCTTTCTAAATAAATTGTCTTGTTTATATGCAATATGCAAAATGAGAGCAGCCCGTCCGTATATCTAGTCTGTATCTATGGCTGCTGTCACAGAATTAGAATGATATCAAACCGTTAAATTACGCACAGTCTGGACAGTACGCATGAAATGCATAAAGCGCGAGACAATGGCTGACAAATAAGTGGTGCCATTATTTTTATGTATTTGTTTATTTATTTATTTATTTATTTATTTATTTCCCAACCCTAATCAAAACAGATGCGCGTGCGTTTCCAGTGCGAAAGCGCACGAGACGCATTATACCGGTGAGCGCATGCATCCACTCTTGCTGAATTGTAAGCAATCACTTCAATCAATCTCAACAGTCTGCATTTAAAACACCATTAGAATAAGCGCCGGTAGTCCTATACACTTAAGGCGCAGATATGTTCTATCCCAGACAAGATAGATAGTAAAACTCACACCTAGGTGTGTTTAATTATTTACCCACTTTTTCTGAATGTACTCGGAAGGTTTTTTCTGTGGAGCCGCCTGACTCTGTTTTATTGGCAGATTAACAGTCATTTTTGTTAACGAGCGCCATTAAATCGGGCCCTGCGTGGTTATGCCCCTTGTCTTTACAGCGCAAACTACTTCAACTACTTTTTTTGGGGTCCGTTTAATACCATAATAAAATCGTACATCAGGGCGGCTGCTTTTGGTTTTTATAGGGCTGATATATGGCCTGTGGTGGTGCGGACCGTAAACGCGACTCTGAAGCTGCTGCAGCCTCTCTTCCTCCGGTCGGGTAAAGGGCGCTCCTCACTCAGCGGTCAGGCTGCCAGGAGTCAACACAGCTCGGACAGGAGCTCGGAGAGAGATGGTGATGGTGGACTGGAGGCTGGAGCGTTTTCTAACGGGGATAGTAGGTCAACCTGGCTCTGCTGGTCTGTGTTGGAGCTATACCGATGCAAAGCTTCTCAGTCTGAGGGATGAAATCTGGGCTTTTTAATGAGGAGACTGAAGAGCAGAAGCAGCAGACTGGACTGGCAGTGAGTCCAGACTTTTGACTTCCTGCTGACCTTTATCAAAGTCACCGGGATTGTAAGTCTTTATATTTCTTTATAATTATCACAGAGTCTTGGACTCTTTTGGGGGGGGATGGCAGGCTGCTAGTCCTGGGCAGCTATAAATCCTCATCTCCGCGTCGCACATACAGCTAACACCGTTATTTACGACGATTAAATATGAACTGCGCATTGCTTATGGGGGCTAACGCCGTTATTTACGAGGATGGAGGTATATAGTGCTATACAGCGCAGCTTTCAGATCTGCTAGAGGAGGAATGATGAGTTGGAACCGGAGACAGACTGAGCGACTTGGTGCGCTTTTTTCATTTCTGGAGCAGCAGCAACACAAACCCAAAACCAAGAGTCCCTTTAAGACATGAGTCGCGACTCTGGCGCCTAGCTTTGGCCTTTGAGCTTGAATTCATCACATTCCTCTGCCCTTCTGTCTTAAAGGACCAAATCCCAGCTCTCATTTGGACTGCTTCCGTTGGATGACAGCGACCCAGTAAGGACCAGACTGAAAAAGTATAAAGTTTATTAAAGGTTGATGCGTAATTCTGCATACATTTCCAGCTTTTTTTTTTAGATATGGTCTGAATAAATAGTAATGCTTTGTTGTAAGGGAATAGTGTACAGCCTCACTTTAGTGAAGGAGCAAAACATGTCTTGAATGTTTCAGCATTTTTGTTTTACAATATCACAACCCTGAACTTTACGCAGTGTTCCTTATATGCAGGTTTTCTGAGTAGAAGCCCACTTTTGTTTTCCAGTCATAGATGCTCGTGATATTTTGCAGTCAAGATGGCCTCTCGTCAGACCGCAGGCTGTGGGGAATTTTAATTTTCGGAGGGCCTCCGCCCTGCAGGCCGGGCTGCCAACCAGACAGCGCGTTAATTGGAGACAGTGCAAAAGCTGGAAGACATTATCTGCAAAACCACCTTCGTTTTCTTCACGTTGCCTCTAAGTGCTGTGACGGAAGTGTAGCCATCCACACGCATATTCATAAGTCGCTAGTTAGAAGCGCGCTGCTGACGACGCAGGAATGCATGGGGTTAAATCAAACATGGCCTCTGTGTAGCCTATGGTTCTTGATGTTTTGTTGCACCTTACATTGGCCACATTATTTATAATATTTTGTTTATAGCTTATTTTGTATATTGGTTGAAATTCAATTTTTTTATTCTTATTTTATTCTAACGTTTTTATCTATTCTTTTGTTATTATACTGTGTAACTTGCCCAAACAAAACCAAAGCAAATCCCTAGTGTTTACCTCTTACACCTATCAATAAACTCGATTCTGATTCTGATATGGAGAAGTTGAACTATTTTTGATTCCATCAGTCACTGTACAGGTGGACGCTGATGAATCGGTCATGTATGACCAAAAACAAGGCTCTGTAGGCACTAACAAGTCGTCAGAATGCCAAGTTGATACATATTTAACCATTAAAAGCAATTGGGGGGATTCGCATCAAACTCTCAGCTGATCTGAAAACCAAGAAGCTCTTATGTAACTTCATTAATCATGAAGGATTTTCAGACTAACCGAAGCTGTGACCAAATCAATCGGCTGAGGACATTTTAGGTTTACAAGCTACCAATAAAAAGCGTTTACAGCAAATTGCATTCATAGCATCCCCCTTTGCTTTTCTAACATCCCCCATAACAAGTCATTACGACCATAAAACCAGCTTAGTCATTAAAAACAAGAGTTTAATGAACTTTAGAAACGAACTCATCACGGGAGAAGAGCTTCAATTTCAGGATTGCACAGTTCTGTTTTTTTTTCTTTTTTCTTTTGTTCCCCCAGCAGATTTGAAATAACCGTGGCAACCCTGTCACAGAGGTTGAACCGAGGCCGCCATCATCTCTGCTGATTTGAAATACCGACATGAAGTCCAGGCCCTTAATTAACTCTTTCCTGGAGCGAAAGCCTTCATTTCCACCAACGGTTTGGGGATTTAGAAGGCATAAATTTAGACCGTATTTCTAATTACACCTTACACACATTCACATTCACATTCAGTCCCGTGTTTTTGTTTTGAAAGTGAAATGAGAAGTCCTGGGATGCAGACAGACACGGCCTGTAATCACTTAGAAATCTCAGTTTAGTTTAAACGTCTTTTGACAGATTAAAGTTTGTTGCAGAAAGCAACAAAAAGTGTGAAGCAGACGCCACCTTCATAAAAAGGTGAAATACACACACGCGTTAATAAATGCTCCTTAAATATGTGTAAGGCAATACATCTGAAAAATGACAGATTTCATAAAGTGGGTCAGGTAGATATGACGATGATTTGAAATACTCACAGTCGATTATACCCAGACTCCTTTATTCCTGTTAAGTAATAAAGGTTATTGACAATTTATTTCAATATAAACTCAGGCCAGTGTATACTATATTTTGTAGCCAAAATATCTATACAGTTCTTTTATTTCAGAAGCTGCCTTTAAGAAGCATTTAATACATTTCATACAATAGCCAAAAGGTTGTTTTTTGTTGTTGTTTTTTTCATTTAAAAATTCTATTTATATACCGAATATTTTAGGAACACAGTCAAATTAAATAATAATTTGTGGCTATATGATGTTTTTGAACTTCGATTATGGGAGTGTGTTAATACTGCGGGTTATAGGGTGAAATAAAATCATTCATTAAGCTGCTGCTTTCAGATATTACATTATAGCGGGTAAACAGAAAAATTAAAATGCAGATGCATCTATATATTCACAACTAGACAATTAGTTTCACAACAGTTAGTTAAAACAAATACAATTTGAGTTTGTTCAGAGATGGAAACGAGCAAAGAAAGAAAAGCAGGCTCCGAATCTAGGAGGGAAACTATTTTACAGTGACATATTTAACACAATGTCACAGAGGCCGGGTCAATAAAATAGATGTCTGTCTAACTCAGTTGGCCATTGAAATAGGAGCTAAGTATAACACAATGTAAAAACCCGTAACGTATTATATGACGCCCATAACGCATTATAAATATGTTATAATCTTCTTATAACAAAGTAAAACATAATTTACAATTTTTGTGTGTTGTTCATGCAGATTAGATTTTTTTTAATCTTTATTTAAGGCAAACAATGACCACTTAGAGTAATTTGTAATCTCATTCTAATGCATTATAAAAGTGATTATAATGCATTATAAAACATATTAAAATGGGAAATAAACAATTAAACAATGGGAATTATAATACACTATGGTCCTTGCAAAAAAAATGTCACTGTGACCAACAATTAAAAAGTACTATGATACTTGACTTTTTTATAAAATGCTTTATAATGTGTTATGATAATTATTATAAATCATTATGAACATTCATGAGTGCTTATAACTTTAATTATATAGTGCTATAAGCAGATTATAATGCATTAAATACATGGGCTTCATGGAAAGTGTTACCAAAGTTTGTTCTAATTGTGTTTTAACTATTGCGATAAATAGTTGCAGTAAAAAATAAATAAAACGGTTCTGTTCTAGAATATAACACAAATTTGGTGGGCATATATTATAAAGTATATTTTGACCCAAACAATTAAAAAACATTGAAGTATAAATAGGCATGTTTTACAGTATATTACAACATATCAGACATCATATACAGATACATCTCTAGGGTGTCAGTATGACTGCTTAACGAATCTTGTAATAGGGCTGACTTTATTATGATTATTATTTATTAGAATTACTAATATGAATATGCATTCATGTATATTGTAGCCACATATTTACCACAACAACTTCACTTGAATTAAAAAAATAAAAAAATAAAAAAACAGAATCAGGATGATAGACATGTAACACTTAACAACATGATGTGTGATGACTGATTCAGGCCTCCTACTTTGATGAAAGAGCATCAGATAGGTAACAATAACGGCTATTATTGAGCATGATAACCCGTTTGATTGATTACGAGCTATATATTTTAATAACAGCCCATGCCTGGGCCTCATACATCATGTACAGCATCATATTTCTCTGCTGAAAAGCCTGAGGAGGCTCCAGGCATCTCCCTGAGCCTCTTTACAGCTCAGATGGTAAAGTTGCCTTTGTAAATGAAGTCAGTAGAGAGTTATTAACTGACTATCCACGACAGCAGGGGGAAGTAGAAATGTATCATGATGGGGGACGGGCTCTCAACAGCGACAACAAATGTCCTGAGACACATCTTATACGAGGGGAGAAGAGTCCAGCTGCTATGGACACTGTGTGTGTGTGTGTGTGTGTGTGTGTGTGTGTGTGTGTGTGCAATTCCTCCACATCCTCTTTGAAACCCCCCTCAAACATTTTGCACAATTTCGCTCACCTGCTTTGTTATCATGCTTTATTACTATTAGTATAATGTTGAATGATGATGCTAAGCTCATACAAGAAAGTATGAAGAAAACACACATCTAGACCTTATATGTAGTTATGTTATTGCCACAGCACTGCAGTCTATGAACCAACAATACAGTCCAACGTCATGTGTGCTGGAGATCTCTATTTAGGCCTCAAACACATCTAATGCGCATAATGTGCTATAGACACACTTGATTGTGTGCATGCAATGTGTGTGTGTGTGTGTGTGTGTGTGTGTGTGTGGGCGAGAGATAGATGAACACTTGAAAGCACACATGCACTTTTGTGATCCATATATCATTGTGCTAACATTCTATGAAACCCATGTCTATAATGTATTATGAACATAGTTATAATGCATTATAATCTGCTGTATAATTATCGTTTAAACACTCATAAACATTTGTAATGCTTTATAACAATAATCATAACTCATTATAAAGCATTTTATAACGACTTATGAGTATAAGTAGCATATTACTTTATAATTGCTGGTCACTCACTGAAATTTTAGATTTAATAAAAAAAAAAAAAATTCACTTAACTTAAAGCAAACAATGACCACTTATTGTGACTTATAACCATCATGTGATGTATTGTATCTGCCTATACCTCAGGAATTTCATTACTTTACTTAAAGCACGCAGTGAGCAGTTATAGAGTAATTGATAATGCCATTGTAATCCAATATAAAACAATTATAATATATTATAATTATGGGAATTATGATACACTATGATCCTTGCAAAAAAAAATGGCACTTGACCTTATGTCATTATAGAATGATTATAATGTAATTGTTATGATGCAGTATGAATACCTATAACTGTAATTATACAGGTCTATAAGCAGATTATAACACATTATACGTGTTTTTATAATGCATTACAGATATGGGCGTCATAGAAAGGGTTACCAAAGTTTGTTTTAATAGTGTGTTGACACTTGAGATAACTAGTTCAAGTAAAAAAAAAATACATAAATAAACACATTTTGTTCTAGATTTTAACACATAGGTGGTGGGTATATATTATGCAGTATAATTACACCTAAGCAATTTAAAAACATTGAAAAAACATTGAAAGTGGCTGATCAGAAATTATGAAGTATTATGATATTTGACCTTCTAAGTCATTATAAAATGCTTTACATTGTATAAGGATATTATAAAACATTATGAATGTTTATGAGTGCTTATAACTATAGTTATACAGTGCTTTAAGCAGATTATAATGGATTATAAGTATGTTTATGATGCGTTATATATATGGGCATCATAAGTGTTACCAACGTTTGTTTTAATAGCGTGTTGACTATTAAGATAAATAGTTGGAGTAAAAAATAAATATATGAACATGTTGTTTTCTATAATTTAACACTTATGTGATGGGCGTACATTATATAGTATAATTTGACTTGTACAATTTAAAAACAAGGAAAGTCGTTGACCAGCAATTATGAAGTATTATGATAATTGACCTCATAAGTCATTGTGAAATGCTTTATAATGTGTTGTGATTATTGTTATAAAGAATAATGAATGTTCATGAGTGCTTATAACTGTAGTTATACCGTGCTATAAGCAGAATACAAGTATGTTTATAATGCATTATAGACATGGGCGTGATAGAAAGTGTTACCATTGTGGTATATAATATTCTCTGTAATTGTTTTACAGAGAATAATTGACTACATGGAGTAACAAAAAAGCAAAAGTATTAAATATTGAACATCAGATTTTATGTTTCCAGAAGTTGCTCACATCTTGTGACTTCAGACCAACACTGCAGAATAGTTTCTAATTTAGGGACTGTATGAAAAGTATATAATTTGCTGAAAGGAGGGTAGTTTTTTTTTTCTATTTACACCCCATGTTTATATTTTATTTCAGGCTTACACTTGTGAAATACAAATAATAGTACAAATCAAATTGTTACATTAATCATGAGAATGTATTTAGCCAGGCATGCAGAGGATAACAACCATGTTTCTGGAGGCTTCATACTCCACATCACAATCATACAAGTAGTCGGACCAAGATGTCAGTTTTGAGAAATAAAATACATGTGGTGGATCTAAGTTATCGCTAGCTAAGAGCACTTCATTTATTTCACTACAGTTTCGGCATCAGAACAGACAGTTTCATATCAGCTTAGTTCAAAGGCTAATATCTAATACATTTGCTAACATTTGTCACAATGTAAAGGTTAGGAGACATTTCGAGCCTCACTTTAATATTAATACACTTTAATATTAATAGCATTCAGCACAAATCCCTCCGATGTGTGAAATACTTAGATTTGTGGTTTAATGTCTATGTTTCCCATCATTATGTCACCAAAAGCCTTTAAGGGATGTGTGTCTTCAAATGTGAAATGATAGACTGTACTAAATTCTACAAAATTGTTCAATAAATAAATAAATAGGGAAATAACCATATTTTTGCTGACTTAATGTTTGTGATGTTGTCGTATTTTCCTTCTTATACAGTTTGGGTTCATTTCAAGCTGCTTGAGGCTTAATAGCAGACTGCTCGGTTAAAAGGTTTTGAAATGAGCTTCCATCCTCAGTCTTCTACATTGCAAATGAAACATTAGATCAGTTAAAATCCAAGACCTCATTCGCTGACTTAATATATCTTACCTCTGTAATGTCCATCTCAGTAAGTAACATTGATTACTTATCTGCTTTTCATTTTACATTGCCAATAGACCCGTTTCTGTCTTTTTTAGGGGGGGTACAGGGGGTCTTTAGGGGGAGGGGGGGTTGCAGGTCAGCAGTTTATGTCATATAGAAGTGTTGTACATCATCTGAAAGCTGGGAACCTGAAGATTGATTTGAGATGCAGCTCAGCACTGTGTGTCAAGTTGTTCTAGTCATAAATCAGAAATAAACATGAATAAATGAATTAAGTAATTAATAGTGTAAATTAAATTGTAAAAGTGTATAAGGGTTTAGAACATTATGATAGAAGTATATGATGGCCAATTCCATGCTCACTCATGTTTCATAAGTTGTTGCAGCAATTTGGGGTTGATAACATTTGTTACACAGACTTGGTGCTAAATTTAACCATCCTTTTAATCACTCTACTATACAATAATCCCTCCAAAATACCACATTAAGACACCCAGACCTTGAGGAACGCCATAGAAGAAGCCATGTTGTGATCTGATTTTTCGGTGATTGGATGGCAAACACTACTGTTGTGTAAACTGCTAAGAAATCTTTATTGTCAATCTAGCTATAGGAAAGCCATCCATCGTCTGAATGCTCTAGGTCTGTAGTTTGTGGTTGTAAAGTTTCATGAGGCTGTGATTATCCTAGTGGTCACCACAGGTCATTTTATACAGTGAGGTCAAGATTCAAAATATGGTCTCACTACAATGAAATGTCTACTATGCGGACTAACATCATCACACATGAATACAGTTGAGCTCATTGGATCCACAAGCGTCTCAGCTTCACGGTGATACCCAATTCCAAGACTGTTTAGGGACCCCAGTATGCAGACATGTTCAAACACATCGTTTTTAGAATAGGCGAAAATAACACATTAATGCCCCAAACGGCATGTGATTATCATAAAGTGGGCATGTCTGTAAAGGGGAGACTTGTGGGTACCCATAGAACCCATTTTCATTCACATATTTTGAGGTCAGAGGTCAAGAAACCCCTTTTGAAAATGGCCATGCCTGTTTAATCCTCGCCAAAATGTAACCTAACTTTGGAGCGTTATTTAGTGTCCTTCACGACCTGCTACATCCTCTGAAAGACAGCAAAGTCAGTCTGGATCGCGGGTCTCTTAAGGAATGTGCGGTTTATATTAAGTGGTGGTGTATGTGGATGAAGTGCTTATTAAGGAAAGTTTAACCACTTATATGTCACTGTAAACACTTACTATGCCTGTAATCTCCTTTATTTATTTTTTTGCATCACTGTAGATGGTTTTCAAACTCATATCAGACCAGAGAAGCCCTCTAGTTGCTAGTTTATAACAAATATGATACAACAAATCTTAACTTAACATTAGTAAAGAAGAGAATGGTAACTGAGTGTGTCTACTGCCTCCTCAGTTTCTTCATACACCACACAGTAGCTCAGACAACTTTATCAAAGCATGGCTGGATTAGCCAGTTAGGGAGCCTGGGACAAACCTTCCATCTCCACCTCTTACTCTCTGCTATGTACCACAATAGTTCTCATCCCAACTCGTCACATCCTGCCGCTATGTCACACCTCTCGATGTCACTTTAGTTTTAGGCAACAAAACCTCTTAGAGATGGAAGTTTATTTTGAAAAGACTGTATGCATGTAACGAGTGGATATTGACACGTGTTGCTGGACATTCGTAGGAAAACAAACAAAAAAGAGAGGGAGGAGGTCGGGGTGAATGAGTGGATCAAAAATCACAAGTCTTTTGCCCAGGAGACCGACGTTCGTGTCCGTTTGAAACCAGAAGTCAACATTGATGCCTAAGCCTAACCAAAGTCGATCTTTTCCTAAGCCTAACTAAGTAGTTTTGTTGCCTAAACCTAAGGAAGTTGTTTACTGTGAAGACGGAAGTATATTTTGAAAAGACTTTACGCATTTAATGAGCAGAAATTGATAAGTGTTGCTGGACATTTGTAGGAAAACTAATGAGTAAGGAGGAGTAACTTTTTCGTAAGCTATCATAAGAACCTTTGTATGAGAATATGTTGTTTGTTTACAGTACAGTCATCCAGAACAGTATATCACTGAAGGTGACTAATGAGGTTTTTTATTTTCATGGCCAAACAGTAGTAAGTTCTTGACTAGCCAAGTTAGTCACCTGTTCTGAGCCCAACTGATCACGTGTTCACCGCTGAAGACCACACCAAGTGTCTGCTGATGTCTGCAGGTCGTAGACGGTGGTGCGATGTTACTAAGAGCATTCATTTACAGTACTTAAGTATAATATTTGAGCTAATTGTACTTGACTTGAGTATTTTCATGTTCTGCGTCTGCTGCAGCTACACTTTGCAAATTCAAGTTTTACATACAAAACATTTGATGAGCTTATAAAATATGATACCCTGTTATAGATCAAACTACCCAACTGTATCTGACATCGATTCGGCTCTGTGACTACCTCTGCTGCTGGCTTAGTGGCAGAGCTACGATGTGTGACACACTCTACTGCCCCACAGACGGGCGTTGTCACGACAAACACAATCGCCATTTTCTTTTGAACTAGTCAAATGACGACGACAAACAGTTCAATGTCCGCTCTACTCTCATTCTATTTCTATGGAAAAGCCACACATGATGGCTGCAGGTGGAGGAGGAAGTGATTGGGTCTTGGATCCCATGGATCAAGGAGCCAATCAAGGAGCCTTGTGCAGGCAATGCAGCAGATCGTGATGTTTAAAATGATGAGAAGCATGAACACCAACTGCAACTAAGAAATTACGGAGGTTTGCAGGTGTTCGCATGTGGAATCGTACTAATGAGAAAAACATTTAGCAAACAATAGCCTACTCATGTACTTTCACTTAAAGCTAGTGTTGGTTATCTTCTTAAAAAATGTGTATATTTGTTGACATGCTCTTTACATCCTAACAAAAACATTACATGCACTCTGCCCTTGCACTCATTGCGCGTCACCTTTTGTCTTCCACAAGCTGCCAGCTTGTACCTTGTGAGGGACAATAGCCATGTTTGCTGTTTACCTTCATAATGATACTTTTGGGGGAGTGGCTTTGGAGCAACTTTATCGCTAGATTTACCGATTTTTGGAGCAAGTGCTGCTAGCTATTTTCATCGGAAAAGAGCTGACAACACTGCGTTGGGTTTTTTGGTTAAAATATGGCATACTCTTGCTAGTTTCTCAAATTTGACAAAAATTTTGAAAATTGGACTTTTGTTGTAAGGGAGTATTGTGAAATTTCTACTTTAATTATCCCACCAGTAGTCACTGATGACTTTATTAAAGGGGTACTTACATAAAGTTGGTCTAGGCCTATGAGCAAAAAACAGAATAAAATAATTTTCAAAATCTGAGTCTGAGATGACTTTTAGTCCGTAGCATGGGACAAGCTCCAATTTTCCCACATTTCCCATAATCCATCTTCCATTGATTTCAAGCTGAGATAACCCTGATGACATCAGTATGACATCATCTGGGTTACTTTCTCTGACATTACAAAGCTCCTCAACAAACACCGGACTTTTAACCAGGAGAACCGTGTTCGAGTTGTTGACCTGTGTTTTGACGCTGTCACGTGACGTTGGTCTCATGTTTTTTATTGACGTTTGTGACATGTTTTCCATAGCTGTGTTCCATTGTTTCCGTACGTGTTTCACTTAGTTTAGATACTTATTCTAAGTCCAACCATGATGGTTTTCCTTACCTTAACTATGTGTTTTTCTTGCCTGAACATAAGTTAGTGGTTTTCTCGTTTAAACCTAACTGCGTTTTAATTTACGTGGCATACAAATGACACATGATAAGGCTTGCATGCTTACTCCTGACACGCGGAATGTCCGAGTAATGTTGTAGTATTTAGACGCCTTCCTGTGAGACCGGCTAGAGATAGTATAGTCAGAGTGTGACTCCACATGTGGAGTAAACTGAACTTCATGTGTAAGATCGGTGCAATGTCCCTGTAAGTTTATGTCAAATTACTCTCTGTCCCCTATTGAACTATGTACAAAAAGGGCTACAATCATTGCACTGCATGTGGATGCAATTGATTAAATCTGACAATCTAGGTGCATCCTCAAAAAATAATCCCCCAGGCCATATTTACGACACCCAATGTGTGTGAGATGAATCATTTCCTACGCTCTTAGTTTTTAAAATCATTTTGTTATAATCGTTTATATGTAACCAACCTTAAACTTTTGAAATTCAACCGAGGCTATAACTCTATAATGCTAATGAGCTTATACTATTGGTAAATGTCTTAGTAAACTTTAATATGATGATATAAGATGATATTTCCATTTCATGAATTTAAGTGGCGAAGCAGGAACTTGTGATTACAAGCTCTGATGTTGAAACGAACAAAGTTAAGAAGTAATGATTAAACCTAAGTGGATTTCAATAAAATGCACCATGAGTTTTTACAGTGAACGGCTTCATTTACAATCTGGATGTCAACAACAATCTACATCCTGTGCTTGATGTAATGCTGAGAGAATGGGGAGCTTGTACAGGCTGTTGTACCGGCGCCAGAAAGCAGCCAGACAGTGAACTGTGGCCGCTAAATGTTAATGTGCTATTAAACGCACTGCAAATTATACAGAAACCCTCCGCCACTGACACGGGAGAGAAAGAGAGGGAGCAGATTTACAGCTTCATGGCGGCACGCTGAACTTCATAAAACACAATTATGTTTTAAAATGAACACGGCCGGCGTTTATCATCACAGCACTACAGAGGGGGTGCACGAGGAGGAACATGGAAGGTCCAATTCCACCTGACCCCTCGCCTCCTCTGACACACACACAGACACAGGCACATAATTTGTGATGACCAAATGATCCTTTTTTAGTGAAACCACATTTTAAACATGCTCAGGTCTAGTGTGTAGCATTTACGGAGATCTATTAGCAGAAATATAATATAATATTAATATTACGATTGTCAATGTATTAAAATATCTAATTGCGATAAATCACAGATCAATCACATTTTTGTCCGTTCAAAACATACCTTAAAGGGAGATTTGTCAAGTAATTAATACTCTTATCAACATGGGAGTGGGCAAATATGCTGCTTTATACAAATGTATGTATATATTTATTATTGTAAATTAATTAACATCACAAAACAATGACAGATATTGTCCAGAAACCCTCACAGGTACTGCATTTAGCATACAAAATATGCTCAAATCACAACATGGCAACTGCAGCCCTACAGGCAACAACAGCTGTCAGTGTGTCAGTGTGTTGACTTGACTATGACTTGCTCCAAACTGCATGTGATTATCATAAAGTGGCATGTCTGTAAAGGGGAGACTTGTGGGTACCCATAGAACCCATTTTCATTCACATATCTGGAGGTCAGAGGTCAAAGGACCCCTATGAAAATGGCCATGCCAGTTTTTCCTCACCAAAATTAAACATAAGTGTGGAGTGTTGTTTAAACATCCTACGCGACAAACTAGCTAACATGGTTGGTACCAATGGATTCCTTAGGTTTTCTAGTTTAACATGATACTAGTATCTTCACTCTAGCTTTAACTAAGCTTTAACTTTGACAGCCCTTATTCATATGTTTTCATTGGTGTATAATCCTCTGAATTTAAGAATCGTTGTGTTTTCGTTAGCTTAGAATAAGCCCTTCATATCTGCATAGGGAGCAGGTCCTCCTCATGGAGTCTGCCATGTTTCTTCTCCATGTTTCTACAGTAGCCCAGAATGGACAAACCAAACACTGGCTCTGGAGAGAGACTTTTCACGTTTTTACATTACCTGAAAAGCCACCGTAATTCTCCGACACGCTTCTGAAAGTGCGATAAGGTGAGCCGCAGAGTGCAAAACCTTGGTACTGCCAGCTGCCCTCTGACTTTCCTTGCTGTGAGCGGAGGGGTATTCAGTTGGCTGCAATGTGCAGCCTCACCACTAGATGTCTCCAAATCCCATACACCATCTCTTTAGTGCTAAACTTAAGCCATGCAGTGTACTCAAGACACAATTTAATTTAGTGTGTTTACACAAACAAAATGGATCGCTGTGTGCAGGCTGTTCTCATACACTGTTTCAACATGTCCTCATCCCAACCACTATAGTTACCCTTGGCGTCACTTTAGGATTAGGCAACAAAACCACTATTAGGTTTAGGAAAGAACTACTTGGTTGGTTGGGCTTAAAACTTCTACGTTTATACAGTGTAAATGACGCTGAACATTGTGAACATGGGACAGGAACGAACAGCTGATTGTAACGTGAAAGTGAAACTTAATGCACAGGAATGAATGGAACAAAGTCTGCATAGGGATGAGGTTAGGATAGATGGTTTGTTCCAACAACACAAGACTTTCACCCAGGAGACGGCTGTTCGTGCCCCATGTGAAACAAGAAGTCGATGTTGACTTATATGTCAAGTAACTTCTGTACTTAAGTAATCCAGTTCCGTAGTTATTTTAACACAAACCACAATCTTTTCCTGAGGTTAAACCAAGCTGCCTAAATGCAGCAGGGGTTTGCACAGGCGCCGTGATCGCTCATGTTGCTGGCTATCCGTAGGAAAACGCACAAAAAAGAACAAAAATAACTTTTCGAACGATAGCATACGAAACGTTGTATGATACATTGCTTTTGTGTGTAGGCCAATGGTGAAAGAAGTAATCAGATATTTTACTGTTAAGTACAGAACCTAGGAACCTGGCTTTGTTCAAAGTTGAAAAAATACAGCTACTCACACCTCTAAAGCTTACTAATTCACACATTGCATGTAGTTTATTTAACCGTACACAAACAGAAAATTGAATCTTCATGCTGGCATGAGATTGATACTGTTTTTGTCATCTCACTGTCAGAAAGAAAGGTAATAAGCACATTTCCTAAAATGTATAATTATTCCTTTAACATCACCTTTTTCAATGGACATTTATATGGAAGTGGATTATCAAAAGTCTGTATTGCAAAAAAAATAAAACATCCAGGCCACACACTTCAAAATGTAAGTAAGTATCTGTTAATGTGACTATCGCAGCGGCACAGACTCATGGAATCTAATCCAAGAGAGATGTGCACAACAATGCATTGTAACAAATGGCTACAAATAATTCTCATTTGACCATTTTACAAACACATTGTATGGACCCCAGTGTGTGCAAGTCCAGGCTCTGTGCATTGAACACAGGTGTTTTCACTTATTTTGGCTCAGGACTGTTTTTGATTGACATCTCCCTCGCTCTCTTGTTAGCTGTGTTGCTTGTTAATGCTATGAGAATAGAAAGTTTGATGGCCTCGGCAGAGCCATGGCTCGCTTTAACCTGGGCAGAGGTTTAATCAGCTAAAATAACTGAAAACACCTGTGTGGGAGCATGGACGCAGTCTTTAAATGCTGGAGTTGTAGACACTCTTATCATTAAAGTCAAACTGAAATTAGAATTTTCTGCACTTTGTGTAAATAAATGTGCACTGTAATTGTATGCTATTGTGTATATTTTGCTATTTTTTAAAGAAAGATAACATTTTTGGACAGTTCCCATGGCAGCAGTTTGGGGGCTGTTGTTGCTAAGAGAAGTGCTGTCATTCAAAGGTCGGCACAAGTGACGTAGTATTAATAGCGTGAGAGTTCACTGAGGGTAGACGGGAGGGGTGGTGGACGAAACACAAGACTTTTAACCTGGAAACCGGTGTTCATGTCCCATGTGAAACTAAAAGTAACGTTGACTTATTTTGTCATGTCAGTCTTTAGTCATGTGACTTGTTGGTATCGTCAGTCCTGTAAGTCACCTGAGTCGTTGGTCACATGACTTGATAGTATCTGAGTCAATAAGTCATGTGAGTCGTTAGTATCGTCAGCTCTGTGAGTGACATGAGTCGTTACTCGCGTAAAGTTAACGTCAACCACGACTGTTTCCTAACCCTAACCAAGGAGTAGGCTATAGACGCAAAGAGACGAAACTCCGTTGTTTTTGTGACAACAGCCGTCATTTTGGAATGAAAACGCTTATTATATTTATAATATTTTACTGTTCAACACAGTTTCTGTAAAATGTGACAATAGAATAGAAATAATTTTGTACGGCACTTTGTAGTCGGATGTTTAATTGGTGTCGCTTTCAGTCCAAAATGGCGGAAGCATAGCTTTGCAGCTGGGCGCTGATGTTGCAAAGGAACAAACAATTGGCTTTCACTTAATATATACGTGATTTGCCTGAACTAAGCGGTTGTGTTTCCTAAACCTAACTTCCTGTGAAAATGGATGTTTATTTTGAAAGGACACTATGCATGTAACAAGTGTATATTGACAAGCCGTCCCTGGTCCATCCAAAAGTAACGCAAGAGGGGTAGCGTACCCTGTGCGTCGGTCTCTGATGCCGAGGGGCACCGACCAAGCGGCAGTGTTTGACGAGTTGGGAGTGAGAACGGGTTGCTTCTGTGACGTGCTGACTGGGCTCTGATACTTAGTTTGTTTTCTCTTTTTCAACAAGGCCACATAACGTTGGCTATGTACTGTTAGCGACTTAGGACCATTGTCCCTTTACAACACTCAACATTTGGGAGGACCCAACGAGCTATTAAGTTTGTATTTCACAGAGAAAGTTGAAGATAGCAAGCTCGGCTACTAGCTTCCCCTCGGAAAAGTGGAAGCCACTTAACCTAGTTTGCCAAATAAATACAGAAGTCAAATTTTCTTTTTAGAAAAACTGAATTTTAATTTCAGTTCAACTTTAATGATTTCTTAACCCCTCCAACAGTCAATCCAACCTGCACCAAAAATTACCATCTTTTTCATGCCATATTTTCTCTTAGACTTTCTAATTATTCCCCATTTGACAATACAAAACACAAAGATGGAAGATGTTAATAAAAATGTAAATATTACAGTCCATGTAAAATGAGATCCATGTCAAATATGGCCAGTGAAAAGAGCTTCCACAGCATGAAGACATTTGGAAGCACCTTGTTACAAACAAAGACAATATTTATCGCGGCTTCTGATACATCAACACATGGGAAAACCACCATGCATGCATTTTCCATTTTAAATTCAAAGAGCATGTGTTTTGCATTCACATGTGGCTTTTTGCTAAAGCAACCCATCTGCAATGCTGCACTTTGTTTCATCCATCAGATTGTCCATTTAGCAGCGTTTAACTCCTAAACAGTACAGTACATAGCACACGGATGACAGAAGTCGTGTCGGGTTAAGTGCGTAGTGCGCTTGGTTTCCTCCTTTGCTGTCTGTTGGAATGCAGCTGTGTGCAGTTGAGACTGGCGTGATTCAGGCAGTTTCAGGTTCCTGTGATCTTAAGCATCCAGCCCAACAACTTGAAACTACCTACATCACACATGTCCTGTATGAATCCAGTGACTCAACTCATTGCGGCAGCAGAGACACCCCAGCTGGTTCTGGGATTTCACACAACAGAGCACAGAAAAACACTCTCCATCAAAACCAATAGAAAATACATTTTCTGATTCAGTGACAACAGTAGGCAGAAATGTATCTGAAGTAGAGTTTAGATGTTGATGAAACCAATTGGGGGTCTGCCTTCTAAGAGGATGTATGTGAGCGTTTTCTGATTGGATGTCATTATCATCACAGCATAGTATCTTTAGGAATAATATTGGTTGGTTAACTATTAACAATTTTTTGACAAAGTTAGATGTAGACATAGTTAGATAATATGATCGATAGCGCTCTCATGTCTGTACGGTAAATATATAGGGGATTGTCAGATTATTTCTTCGCCATAACATGGATGTATAAACAGAACAGGATACAGCGTTGGAGGCGGGGCCCCGTTCATTCTTATGAAAGTTTTTCAGTGGACCTAATGATTCAAATAAGGGCTATTCAAGTGTTTTTACTGGGAAGTTGATTCACCTCAAAAGAATTTTCTGCTGAGTAACAGACCTCTCTTTCCCAATGTAAGTCTATGGTAAAAAATGTTTTTGGGCCCACGTGACGGACACGGAAGTTGCAATTCCATGGCCACAAAATTGGCTTCAAAGCCCGGCGCTCTCCCTGGGGCTTGGGCCGGAGGCAGTAACTTCCTTTAGAGTTTTGTCATTGACATGAGGTTGCCAGGCAACCAGCAGATACTCAGGGAAGTTACTAGTCCCGGCCAAGAACTAGTTTGGGACATAACCCCGTATAAAACCGCATTAAACAAACCAGATATGACATGCTAATCAGTGAGTTGGTGCTGGTAGGCAGATTTTGTTACCTTTGGACAGAGCCAGGCAAGCTGTTTCCAGTCTTTGTGCTAAGCTAAACTAACCGGCTGCTGGTGGTGGCTTCATATTTACCATACAGACATGAGAGTCGTATTGATCTGCTCATCTGTCTACAACTATTCCTTTAAATTTAGGGAAAGATTGTAGTTTTAAAGGCATGGTCAGTGACCTTGAGAAACTTTTAAAAATGATCCAACCAAAAAACCCAGCCAAGTGTCGCCAACTCTTTTCCAAAGAAAGTAGCTAGCAGCACCAGCTCCAAAAGTCCCTAAATCTAGAAAGAAAGTCGGCAACTCTGACAGTCCGTCCCTTCAGGCCTCCCTCCAAAACCATACTCCCAAAATTATCATTACGAACATTAAGCATATCATAATGAACGTGAACGTCAAGCTTGGCTATTGTTAGTACTCACGGGTGTCATTACATTTGGGCCAAATGAAATGATTGGACAGGTTTATTACAGTCCTGCGACAGCTAAAAATACCAAATTTTTTCAGAGCATTTGATTTATTGATTGCTGTTGGGATGTAATGAGAATTTCAACTAATATAACAAAATGTTTCTAAAGTCTTACCAACCCTGCCTTTAAGTGAACGAATGATTATTGCTTCTTGTGAGTCTCAAAACTATCCATCGATGTCATCAACAGTTATTATGTTAAACAGGACAGTGCGATACAAAGAATGAAAGGGCTTATCGCATTAGGAGCATGAAAGCAGTCAGACAATTGTATACCAATTAGCAGATAAGATTACAAGTTATCTTGAACCCAATGAGATATCCCCATCTTGCCCCGTTGGACTTCTTTTTAGTGATGTCAGGGATGTACGGATCTAACTGATGACCGCACCAATGGACATAAGATCAAAGTTGTACTAAACCACTGTTTGCCTTTAATATTTGTACAGTTGTGTAGTCTTCAGGCTAGTTTACACAAGAACATGCAGATAAATAAAGGAATTGTGTTGCTTTTAATTGTTGCTAGAGTTTATTACTTTACAGAACACATTAAAGCTGCCATTGGTAACTTTTATAAAAATAACTTTTCACCATTTTTGTTCAAACTGTCACTATATTCTGACAGTAGTACATGAGACAGATAATCTGTGAAAAGCTCATGTTGCCCTGTCTCCTCCAAGTGCTGCTAACGGCATTTGGAAGATTCAACCATGCCCAAAGAAAAACAACCAATCGGAGCCAAGAAGTTTGTAACGCAGCTGTCAATCACTCATGAATTCCGATCAAACGGTCAAACTAGTCTGTGCTGATCAAATAAGAATCAAGATTCTGTTACTGTAATGACAATTTTTCCCCTGAAATGTTCTCAGAAACATCTTGTAGTGTACTATTTAGCTGTAAAATGAGCGTTTGTGATCCGGCTACCATGTTTGAGCCAAAACCAAGCACCGTCCACCAGCCGGAGCAAACTTTCACAACCATGATTCATATTTAATCAGCGCTGCCTAGTTTGACAGTTTGATCAGGATATCACGAGCAGTGATTGACAGCTGCGTTACACACTGCTCGGCTCTGATTGGTTGTTTTGCTTCAGTCGTGGAGGAATCTTGCCAATGCCATGAGGAGCACTAAAAGGAAGCAGAGGAACCAGATTTCTTTTCACAGATTATCCGTCTCTTTTGCTCAAACTGCATAAGTTATTCTTATAAAAGTTACCAATGACAGCTTTAATGTGTTCTGTAAAGTCATAAACACAAGAAGCAATACAAAGCAACCAAATTCCTTTATTTATCTGCATGTTATTGTGTTCTATAGCCTGAAGGCTGCACAACTGTACAAATATTAAAGGCAAACTGTGGTTTAGTACAACTTTGATCTTATTTCCATTGGTGCGGTCATCACTTAGAACCGTACATAGCTGACATCGCTTAGAAGAAGTCCAACGGGGGTAAAAGTATGTGCAGTCAGATGATCAGTCAAACAAGCCGACGGTTTAGCCAGATAATCTAAGCCACTATATTTGGAGTTAAACCATAGCCATAACATCAGAATTCATGAGCAGTGATTGACAGCTGCGTTAGAGACTCCTCGGCTCTGATTGGATGTTTCCATCAGGCGCGGTGGGATCTTGTAAATGCCATTAGGAGCACTAAAAGGAAGCAGAGGAACCTGATTTTGTTCACAGATCATCTGTCTCATGTACTTCTGTCAAGATATAGTAACAGTTTGAGCAAATATAATAAAAGGTTATCTTTATTAAAGTCACCGCTTTAACATAAACCTAACCGTCTGTTTTTCACATTCTGCTTTGCATCTAGTTCACATTTGTGGCACAGAATCAAAATACCTAAAGAAATCTGACTGTTTTATGTATGCCAAGAGCCCTCTGAAAGATTGGCAAATGCAAATCCTCATTAATTGAATTGCAGTTGAGTCGTCACGCAAGTACACTACCTCAGACTTGTAGTAATGCCTTCCTCTGGTTATAATGAAATGATTAGAGTGCATGTGACTGAATCCAGCAGCAGGAGGTCAGACGGCTGCAGTAAATCATATCTAACAAGTAAAATCCCTTCAGCACCGGGTTCCCGCTTGGCTTAATGAATATCCAACTGTGGGACCCTGTTGCGAAAAGAAGTTTGGGGAACCTTTCGAGCTGTTGCGCGATCATCTGAAGGTGATGATACATGATTATCATTTATTTATTGCTACATTTAGGAATTATGTCAGGGGATGGGGATGGGGATGGGGATGAAGAAAAAAAAAGTAATCTATATTGAGTGTCAGAGAATCAGCCATGTGCATGTGAGAGACAAAGCCGATCTTCAAAAGAGAATGAGACAGACAGGAAGGCAGACTTTCCAGGAGGCCAAACCGTCCTTTGGAGTGTCTTTTGTTGACCACCAATAGGCAATAAGGGGCAATAAGGCAGCCGTAAAGCCACACTATGCAGTAATATACACCACTGGCTTCCACTTCCTCCAACCGCCAATAAACGAGTTGGTCAATTACCCCCATGGTAAAAAGTAAAGGTGGGAGAGAGAGACAGATGGGAAAAGGAAAGAGGCATGCAGACGGACAGAGATGAGGCAGGAGCCAGTGTGGCTGCCGTCTCAACATGGCGCCTTCAGACCTGCAGCCCAGAAACTGAGGCTGTCCTCTCTCCTTCCTTTATTACCATCCATTCTACTCGTCTTCCATTTCCTCTCCTTGTTTACTTCCTTCTGCCCCACTCTGCTCTTTTGTATTTGCACTACTTTCCCTCCACTGAATTACACTCAGCATTGCTTTCCTTTTACTCCACTGATCTTTTCCTCCTCTCCGAACAAACGGACAGCAGCTGGCTATTGCTGCAGCAGAGGAAGTTCAGCCATATGTTCCTGATCAAAGCTCCACATTGAAGCCCCGCGGGTCGCTTCTCATGCAATATAATGACTCAGAGGGCTACGTTTAGCCTGCGATGAAACAGGGTGACGGTCAGGTTGAGGAACATGGATCTATTGCTGACTCACTATCCTGTCCTCAGCACAATTTTTATAACCTTCTCCTTCACCATATGCACGTGCAGTACCCCCTACAACTCATCCCAACTTGGCATGCTGAGCACACATGTAATGTAAGATGATATTCCAGAGCTGACTCCACTCTTCAGCCACTGTCTTGAACATCTAAGCGGCAGGAAACAGAAAGCTGCATACTTGTGTGCAACTTGTGTCTGTAAAGAGACATAGAGAGACAACAGGGGTCCTTTTTTGCATCTTATACAGATAACGCTACCAGAGCTTGATGTCATGGTGGATTTGTACTAAGGTGTGTGTGATGCTTTAGGCAGGACTCAGATGCAGACCTTGTGGATGCAACCAAGTAGTTTTTGACATTATAAATAACACTGTCACTAGTATTATTGCTATGACTACTACAGCTGATAGCTTACTACTTTTGTGATCTTTTCAAGAATTGTTCGGTAGCAAATTATTAGATAAAAAAAAATCACTGTATCTATGCATTATCAATATTCTGTGCATTATCAACATTTAATGTGCAATAATGTGTCTGCTACTTAATTTTTACTATTCTATTTTTTATATTTTGTTTTGTTTCTGTTTATTTAGGCTATTATATATTTATTGTTTACTTATTTATTATGTCTTGTTTTGTTTTTCTTGTTGTTTACATTGTCCCCTTTGCTGCTGTAATACTGCAAATATCCCCGCTGGGGGATTAATAAAGGATTATCTTAATGTATCTTATTTTATTTTATTAATCAAGAGATAAAGGATTGTCTTTTATAGCTGCATCTCTTTGTATAAAGTAAGTGCTTGCCTGCACCATCTGTATCTCTTGCATGTTTAACTTAACTGAACAGGAAGTGGAACTCGTCAAAATTCAGAAATAGAAGATAGAAAGCTCTCACAGGACATAGTACATCAGTAGAACCGCTAACATGTTTCCCACAGACTGAAGCACGTTGGAATTTCAACTAGAACAGCATTTGGCGGAGTTGTGATTCCCAACTGGCATGAATATGATATGAAAATATTTAATACTTGTGTACTGTGACTGAAATACTACTGCTATGTGACCACTGGTATTACCACAACATCAGTGGCAGTATTACTAATGTGACAATTTACATACTGCACTACAATTTGTTGTGTTTCTATTGATGCCTCTATAGCAGAGAAGGTCAACATAAGTCTTTACTCTGACATCAGCAACATTATGCAACTAATTTATCTACATATTTCATGTATTAAAAAAATTAATTGAAAATAAAATAATAATGGCAAAATGGGAAGTAACTGATGGTACACAGTTTTGTCTGCTTGTGTATCACAGTTGAACCATGCCTGACATAAACACTGGTTAGTTTCAAGTAGAATTACAGATGTCGATTTTGACAGAGGAAAGAGGGGAGATGGTAAACATGAAGGCCAATTGAATACATTATTATAATAAGTCATAATTATGGATTTTTTGGGGGGGAATAGGAAACACTTTTAAAAATATCACAGCTTATGTTTAAAATTCAGCACCACAAATTATTAAAATATTTATGGAACTTCTTTTTTTTTAAACTTGCTGTTTGGAACACAGGCTTCTGGAGCTGGAGGAATTAAAGCACTTTATTGAAAATAATGTGTCATGGTAAAAACAGGTAGAAGCGTCAGTCATGCAGACAGGATCGCTTCACAGGGTTCACACAAAAAGAAGCGATTCTTCTCCCAAAAAATAATTACAAATGGACATTTTAGATGTTTCCTTAAAAACCTACAAAGACATTTCTTGCAGGGCTGTAACCTTTAACTAACGCTGACGACACTGTGGTTATGTGTATTTTTTTTGTGAATTTGAGTTTTAACAGGAAACAGGAGGGAGGTTACATTCTACAATTAAAAACTTACACATGATGGGTATTTTATAAGCTGATTCCAATATATTAGACCAATATTTTTACTGCAAGAAAAGAATAAATAATTAGACCTTCAGATTTGATTATATATATAATTTAATTTAATTTAATTTAATTTAATTTAATTTAAAATTTAATTCAATCATCAATTTAAAATTCCAAGTAATTAGACACATTTAGAGTGTTGAGTGGTGCGTTGTGATCTGATTCCTTCACATCCTTCAGACTTGAATGAGTGAATAATAAATAATAAATAATAAATATAGTGATCTCGACAAATCAACAGCCAGCACTCTGCAAACAGTCTGTGCATGGCCTTTTACTCAGCAACCTCCTGTCATCAAGCGCAGAAGAAAAGGCGCACACTCACCATTAGACGAAGACAGGCAGACTGAGTCCAAGTTGCCTGGATGGGAAATGAAAATAAAATCTAATTGAATTAAAGTATGAAGCACGTCAGTTTTGTATTTGATTTGCGATGGGACATAAGACATTTTGAGGAAAAAAACAAAAACAAGACAATGTTCCTCCCCTAATATATCCAGCCTACTTTCCTCTGAGGCCGTCTCCTCTTCCTGTAGTCTGCGTGCGGTTCGTCTGTCCAGTCCAATTAAACTGGATATTTATGTTGTATCTTCATAATAAAAAGAGAAAAAAATCCACCAACCAGGAATCAAAATGAAAAAATCTGGACGTTTCAGCCAGGATCTCCAAATATTTAGGATGTCCCGTTAAATTGTCCTCACTCCACCTTGTCCTCTAAAAAGAAAACAGTCTACGTGGTAAATTATGTCATATTTTTTTAAGACTGATCTTTGATCAAGTGACTGATGTCGTGCCTGCTGGCCAGCGCTTTTTTCCTTGTGCTCTCTGTGTTCCAGCTTCATATAGTCCGAGCCGGAAGGTCCTCTTCTCCATAACTCCATCAGATGTTGAGGTGATGCGCGGCTCAGCTTGCACATCTGCATCCTCAGGTTGTGGAAGCAGATCCTCACCTGCCGGTCGGTGCGCTCCTGCTGATCTCCATGCGGCGCTGTCAGGTCTAGTGTTGATGCTGAGGAGGAACCACAGCTCCACGGTCTGCGGCTCGGTGTGAGGTCGTCTCTGGCCGACAAGCAGGCCTCGACGGCCGGCCAGTGCGTCGCCGGACCCGGGCTCATCTGGAGAGGATGGAAGGCAGACGGACAGCGATCACACTTTGATACACTACAGGTCATATTGTATTACAACTACTGAAAATTAAGGGGTTCTTTTTAAGAGAAAAAAACTGCCTTTCTCAGAGCTACAATACGAACAAAATTCTGCGTTCAACTTTTTCAGGAATTGAAGGGATTATATTTATGTGTTTTTTAACTTGCATTTGATTTTGAGGTGAAGGTCAAAATACGTTTAAATCATGACATTATTTAAATGATGTTACCATGTTATCACTGGATCAATAACTGTCTCTTTTTTCTCTTTCCACAGCTTGTTATACACACACACACACACACACACACACACAAAGGGAGAGTAAGAAAGGAAATGCATAATAAGGCAGAAACTAGGCTACAAGTGATGGTAATAAAATATAATAAAATAAAATAAAATAAAATAAAATAAATTATTATTATTATTATTATTATTATTATTATTATTATTATTATTATTATTATTATTATTATTATCAGATTTGGACAACATCTCCGGTAAGTATTTCCTGTTTACGTATAGTTCTTCATGTCTTCAAATCCAGTAAATACTGCATGCGGCTGCGACTGTGTGTGTGTGTGTGTGTGTGTGTGTGTGTGTGCAGTAGTATCCTAAATTTCCCATGTTCATGTTGTATACACATTGTGTTCATCCCTTTGTTATTTGGGAAATGTCGTTTTAACAACATATATGCTACCTCATTGTTGAGCACTCTTATACCGAGGGAGGCTGTCAGCGGGTGAAGCTTAGAGACTTCATTTCGCTTCATTTTATCCTCTATATATAGCCTATAGGCTCTAGTGTGTGTTGGACGTGGCAACGCATAAATGACCGCAATACAGCGACTCCTCAAATAGACACAGAGTCTGATGAGGACTGGTTTTCTGAAGCGCGGAAGCAATAAGAAATATAAATAATAAAGTAGGAAAGAACAGTGGGAGACGTTTAGTGTTTCAGTGTGGAAGAAGTATTCTGCTTCATTTTACTGTTACTGTGTCAGCAAATGCAATTATTATTATTTGTTGATTATTATCCTAAGCAGTGGGCTATTAATTACCACTATAGCTAATTAACATTATTGATAGCAACGTTAATACTAAATGTGTGATCCTGTTAAAATAATAATTATATTATATGTTGTTATTATTATTGTTGTTATTGTTTTGTTTTGTTTTATTTTATTTTAATATTCTTAATGTAGGCCCATTATTATTATTATTATTATTATTATTATTATTATTATTATTATTATAGTTGCAGGATGATAGGATGAAAGGATGCTATCAGATAAATATCTACGTTTCCAATTCCAGTGGATACATTTCAATATAGATAGGAGATATTTCCACACAGTTATCTGCCCACTTTTAGCGTAATGTTATTTGGCGTTATTAGGCTGCAGTATTGTCTCTCTTGTACAGAGTTCGTCGCTTTGCTTCGAAATGTTCATAACACGTCGCCATATTTAGCCTGCACATAGTTCGGCCTCTTTCTCTTCCACAGAAATGCTCCTACAGGGCAGCAGGCTGAGAGGAGCAGCAGGCTGTACAGCTCATACTAAACCTCAGCATACGTTTTGTATTTTGACATCGTTTGAGGCCGAAAAGCTACAGTTTAATAATCATAATTTACGATGGCGTCCCTCCTATCCCACTGAGTGGATAAGATTTCAACATGGCATCTCTGTTTACTTCCTGAGATCACTGAGGTTAAACTAACGAATGCATACAGGACCGTACATTATGAAAGGGAAATATCACAATACCCACAATGCCTCTATATACTTCAATTCCAATTTATCGAGCCTCATTTAGTCTGGACAGATCAAATCAAACAGTATACATGCTTGTTTGTTTTTTTGGCGTCATATATTGCATATTATAGGATGGCCATAGTGCTGTAAAGCAGATACAGATGTTCTTCAGTAAAAAAAAAAAAAAAAACTGGCTTTTTGTTTAACAACATCGAAAACACAGCTCGACCCTCATTTGGAGGAAATATATCATATATATAATAGAAACTTGTTTAACAACTTTTTTCAATACACTCCAGAATTTAGACTACAAGTAATACGTACATAATATAATATATATAATATAAAATATATAATATAGTAATACATGCTTATCTTTTCAGTGAGAAACACATACAATATAATGTGGATTTTCATCTCAAATAAAATATATTAGGACTTTGGGGGCGAAAATAAATACTCTGCTGCCTGTAGCCTGAAATGAAACAGGCGTATCGTGAGAGTAAAAATAAACTGTTATTTTACGATTATCTGTTATAGAGAAGAATAGACATCCACGTTCAAATGAAACGTTATTTCTTTTAGAAATCAAATAATACTATATAGTATACATCATCTCTCAGCAGATGCACTGAATCGAGTTATGAAGCATTTAGAGCTTCTATATATGTGTGTGCAACCAGAAATAGCTGCGGCTCGTTTATAAAGCCTTTCATTTATTTATTGCTCCAGATCTAGGCCTATGTGATGAAATGCACCTTTATTCATTCATACACCTGCTATTATTGGAGTTTAATCGTCTGTTTAAGAATGTATTCTTCATCCAACGCCTGCTTTTGAAGAAAATGCGCCCATAGATACATATATAGTCTATTAGGATAAATAGTTCCCTCCACTGTGCTCTGCATGCCAAAACAGGCGAGAAGAACGGGGACAAACACCGCAGCGTCTGGTTTGTGTCCGGAGGGGACACTAAAGTGTGTCTCGCTCTTGGCCCTTCCTGTCCGGCTGCTGGACGCGGTGAAGAAGAAGGCAATTCAACCTCAGCTGGAGCAATAAATTCATTTCAGAGGTGAAAAAAATGTCTCTCTTTTGTCTTTAAGAGCCCGCCATAAAAACGAAATAAAGAGGAGTCAGAGAGACAGTGTGAGACAGACAGGAAGGAGAGACAGAGGAGTCACCTTGTCCTGCCTCCAGACCAAACACCCCCCTACTCCCCCCCCCCCCACCCTGCTGCTGCCATGACCGAGCTCTCTGACATTATACTGCTCTCTGTCTGCGCAGTCTGTTGTCTTTGAGTCTCCTCCCCTTTGTTTCCCCTCAGTCCTTTCTTCTTCTTTTCTCTCTCTCTCTCTCTCTCTCTCTCTCTCTCTCTCTCTCTATCTCTATCAACACTCATCCCTTGCTTCTTGCTTCATCCACTTTTTGTCTTCCCTCCCTGCCTTTAACTCTTATTTCCCTCCCTCCTCTCATCTTTCTTCTTTAATATTCCCTTTCTTTGATTTGTTTTCCTTCTCTGGACATCCTGTCTCATCATCTCTCCTCCTCCTCATCCTCTCTTCCATACCTTGTGTTTGTTGTCCCTGTACTGTCTGTCTGCTCGCCTCCGACCAGGCCGTCCTCCTCCGTGCCGCAGCTGCAGATGTCCCCTGCGACTGTTTTGGACCGGAACCGAATGACATTCTTCGTTACTCCTGTTATTCCCTCTTGGTCACGGGTGGCTCTCATCCATCATCCACGAGGAAGCTCGAGGTCTGCAGCCAGGTGTGCCCGGGCTGCGGTGGCAATGAGACGGGACTATTTTGGCGACCATCTCTGCCACCACGGATGCGCTTGTTGTGACGGAGTGCAAAGCCCCCCCCCCCATCCCATCCCCCCCGTGGACTTAAGGTTCTGTCGCAGCACGTGACGGAGAGCTGACACGAAACCAAGCTCTCACCGAGAAGAAGCATCCATGACATGATGACCGTGGCGATGATGATGACGAGGTGGCGCTGCACGGCGGTCAGGCTGCTGAAACCTGGCACGTGTCCGGTTGCAGGCGGCGGCAGTCTGGACCCGAGCAGCCGGTCCCGGTCCCTGAGTGACGTGGGTATAGAAGAGGAGGAGGATGGAGGATGTGGCGGGAGGAGGGGGCCTTTTTGTTGGAATCCTGCGAACAGATAACACACTGTGCGTAAAAGCGCATCCAGAACCGGGACGTGTTAGGGTGCGCCTTGCTCCATTCGGTGCCGATGCGGTAACGGCTGCATCTATAGGCTACCTGGCGGTGGCTGACTGTGAGATGACATGCTCGTGCTGCTGCTGCTGCTCGTGCTGCTGCTGCTGGCGCATCCTCATGCGCACACACCTACTCTGCGATGATATTAACCCAGTTTGTTTTTGGAGCGACGGCAGGTGATTCGATTACCTGAGTGTTTGGGAGAGAAAGAGTTAATGGAGAGACACTTCCACTGTGTGTGTGTGTGTGTGTGTGTGTGTGTGTGTGTGTGTGTGTGTGTGTGTGTGTGTGTATGTGTGTGTGTGTGTGTGTGTGTGTGTGTGTGTTGGGAGGAGGAGGAGGGGTCATATTTTGGGTTGAGACAGATTTTGGCTGGAAACGCTTCCTGTTACGCGCGGCCAATGGCAGTGTGAGGTTCACGTGCAGGCCACGCCTCGCGCTCTCACGGCTGCTTTCTTACTTTTTTTTCATTCTTTCTTTCTTCCTTCCTTTCTTTTTTTATTTATAACGGGAAGTTCACTACAGGCGCCATTAAAACGCACTCTGTCCATATTTCACCGCCGCTTCAAATGAGAAGCACGCTTGTTCCAGCCAGAGCCTGGACGAGAGGAGCAGGAGGCCGAGGCAGAGAAAGAGGCGGCCTGACTCCCAAAGCTGCATCCAATTACAGTCAGTTCAACGTAGCCGCCCGCTGTGGAATTTCCCCTTTCGATTTAAGCCCTTTTACGCCGCACTAAAAGATAGCGGATGCTCTATGTAGCAGCTCATGTTCCAGAGGAATGCATGGGGAAAAGTTGCAGGAGAAGTCGTGGTTGCCTCCAAAAGGAGGGCTGACGTAGCTGCGAGGGATTTTGTTTTAATCTCGTGGAAACTGTAGAAAATGATTCAAACTGAGATGCTAAAATTGAAGTAACATTTTGGTACTGACGGAAAACCAGAGGGTATTTGAGAAAGTTTCTAATCAAGCATTGGAAATTGGACAGGTACACCGCACACTGTGCGCACATTTGAAAGTTTGTATCTCTTTTTACACATATTTCCTTTCTTAAAATCTAAGCAAACTAAGATTTTATATTCGGTTTTTACTCAAAATGTGAGTGAGAACAAACAGCTGCTTGGTGTGTTCAATGCCTCTAAAACGCATATAGGCCAACTTCATACTAATACATTTAAATATATAACCATGAATCATTATTTCTGGATCTAAACAAACCATGCGAATACCATTGTCCACAATTAATCATTATTTAATTTGTCATAAACTATTTAAGTCATTTTCAAAATCCTGCAATAATAGTAGTACAAAAAAATAATGAGTAAATAGCCTATTGCTTTTACTGATATTTTAACCAATATGAAAAGATGAACATGATGACATATCAGCATTATCCTGATAACATTATGCACACTTGCATGAAATTCACATCAACTTGCAGAAACATTATTATTAATAAATATCACTAAAAGGTTAGTGTTCAAAATGGGAACATTTCTATAAACATAACAAAGGATCACGTGTTGTCTGCGCTGACAGAGGACTCATGGTTGTTAGAATTTTAAGTATCTCACTGAAATAAATTCTATGTGATTAGAATGATATTTTTATATATGGTATGTGAATATATTATTTATGTTTCGATTGAAGCAGTCTGTCATAAATCAGATTTAATAAACAAATGCAGTGGAACCTGCTGTTGCTTTGGTGCATTTAAAACAGGATCTGACAATAGAAGAAAAAGAAGAAGAAGAAGAAGAAGAAGAAGAAGAAGAAGAGAAAAAGGAGGTCGAGACATGATAATTACCTCTCAAACCAAAGCAGCAAACTGCTGTCGTGTTGCTCACTAACTAGAACTACAATGTGATGTAGTGCGTCATTTCTGCCTCCACGTGTCGCTGTTGTTCTCTGACACATCTCCTCATATATACTCTCTGAAACATCTCCCCATATATACAGTGTACTGTACATATACGTATATTTATATATATACACACACAGCTTCATATTTCTATAGAACTCTTCTGCTCTCGGATCACTGTTCTATGCGACTGGATTGCAGCTAATTTGATTCATGTATTTGCTGCATTCATATACTCATTACTCTTTGTTGAGTCATTAAATGTTAACTAATCACATACGTCATAGTGGCCTGATCATTTCCTCATGATGAGCAACAGGAATTCTTGATACACCCTGCATTAAAACATGCATTATTTACACATTGCTTTGCTTAAGCATGTGTTTGTTACTGAGAAGTTTGATCAAGATTCAGTGTCATCTGGCTTAAAAGTGAAGCAAATGGCTTTTGTGAGAAATATGGAAATATGGGTAATAGAAAGTCAAATATGGTCTCTATTTGGAAGGAAATTAAATCATTATAATTGAACTGTATATAACTGTAAATCGCAATTAATCACACATTTGTAATCTGTTCAAAATGTACCTTCAAGGGAGATTGGGAGTGGGCAAATATGTTGCTTTATTTAAATGTATGTATATATTTATTATTGTAAATCAATTAACAACCAAAATTAATGACAGATATTGTCCAGAAACCCTCACTTGTACTGCATTTAGCATAAACAAATATGCTCAAATCATAACATGGCAAACTGCAGCCCAACAGGCAACAACAGCTGTCAGTGTGTCAGTGTGCTGACTTGACTATGACTTGCCCCAAACTGCATGTGATTATCATAAAGTGGGCATGTCTGTAAAGGGGAGACTCGTGGGTACCCATAGAACCCATTTTCATTCACATATCTTCAGGTCAGAGGTCAAGGGACCCCTTGGCCATGCCAGTTTTTCTCTCCAAAATTTAGTTTAAGTTTGGAGTGTTATTTAACCTCCTTCACGACAATAACATGGTTGGTACCGATGGATTCCTCAGGTATAATCACTCTGGTTTTAAAACTGAGCCTGCTATACCCTAAAGATACCTAAATGACCCCGGAGTTGCCCACTATTATATAATATATATATATTGATAATAATGAGAATTGCAAAAAAAAAATCCCTTTAGTTTATCATTTATTCTGAACATTACTGAACCTAATATATAAAGTAGTGAACTGGTAACCCCTCCATGTGACACAACCTGGACACATTGATGAAAGTGACAAAATAAACAGAAATGACCATAAAGCATTGCCGTCACAGTAAAGAAAGTATATATATATATATATATATGTGTGTGTGTGTGTGTGTGTGTGTGTGTGTGTGTGTGTGTACGAATATGTATTCCTTGTGTTTGTCAAAAAAAGTTATTCACTTCACACAAATAATACACAGTGTGTTATCCTTATAAACAATCTGCTATAATGCTCCCATATCAGGATGGAGGAGGGTTAATGCTGTCTGCAGCAATCGCAGATCAGAGTAAATGGAAATCCATTGTACACAACCATGCATGTTTTACAGTGTAATGTATAATTTTCTGTACTTCGGAAATGTGTCATCAATCACGTTTATAAGAGAATTTAATGAATATAGCATTGGGGTTAAGTTAATTCCAGATTCATGCCGTTTCCTGTCTCTATAACTCAAACATGATCATCAACGTGATTATTAAAAAACGGATTATTACGTTATGTTATTTGCTGTATTCTTGGAAGACGAAAAGTTGCCTATAAATATTCTGCATGTTTTTGGATGACATGCACAGAGCTAAATGAAGTTTTAGCTGTGTATGAAGCCCATATGGATGTTGGGTAAAAAAATAGGCTGTGAAATGGACGGTCTGTGGAAGGGCGCGCGTAACGGAGTCTAGATAGGCCTTTAATACTAATCAGGATGGCTGTCTTACACTGTAAACTGCACGATAATCAGTCAAATGTGTCAGTATTTGCACTGAAAAGTTAGCAGATCACCACACGTCTGATAGGATAGTAATATGGGTTGAAAGGGAGATCCTGGTGTCTGCAGTCAGCTGGGACTCACCGTGCTTTGGGGCTGCAGCGCAGATGACGCAGGACGCACGGAGATGATCAAACTCCAGGATGGAGGCTGATATTTCTTTCCCACGGAGTGTTTGCGCTGTGTCAGTCGGTCTGTCCCTTCTCTCTCGGTTGGTGTCTGGCCAGTTTTGACGTTTCAGTTCCCGGAGTGAGGGCCCTGCTGGCCCCTGCTGTAAACCTTTGTGTGTGTGGATAACAAGCTGTGGAGAAAGGAGCCTTCTGCTTTCACAAAAATGATCCCTCTCTCACACACATTCTCTCTCTTTCCCACTTTCCCTATAATTATAAACAGAAGAAGAGAGTTGGCGACACGCACACACACACACCAACACACATGGTGGACCCCCAACCCTCCCACTCCTCCTATCCACACCCCCGGTCAAACTCGTATAACCGGGTGCCATGACAACTGGGCCCCAGATCGCTATAAAGTTTTACAGCACAGAAAGAGGCCTGAAACTCCCACTCTGCCTCTTGCCTTTTTCTATGTGTGTGTGTCACTGGGAGGAATGGTAAAGAAGAAACGGATCCATGTCCAAACAGATTGTAATCTCTCTCTTTCTCCCTCTCATGCCTTCAGGAGTTGTTTTCCATAAAACGAGTCGCGGGGGAATTGAGGCATTTTTCATTAAATCGGTCCAGTGAGCGCATTAGGAGGATTAAAGCACATTTATGGAGCTGGATTTGCATTTCTTACAGGCTGCAGACTGCACGCGGCCCTCGGTGACCTTGCGCGTCTGAAGGTCGAGGTCGATTTGGATTAAATGTAGTTTCGCTGTTCCCCGAGTCTCAGCGAGCACATCAGTTTAGTGCGACCCGAGCTGCAGCTGCAGGGTCCCTCAGCCACACACGGGCCTGATTAGTGGCACTCTATACCGACCAAACCCTCCATTATATGGGACACACAATCGCACACCAATCCCCATCCAGGCTCATTTCAACCAATGCCTTATAATGAATGAAGTGTACTTTGCTCTATCCTTGAGCTTTAAAGGAACAATGTGTAACATTTTGGGGGATCTATTAAATGGAATATAATATTTATAATTACGTTTTCATTAGTGTATAATCACCTGAAAGTAAGAATCGTTGTGTTTTTGTTAGCTTAGAATGAGTCCTTCATATCTACATAGGGAGCAGACCAAGCCCCCAGGAAGCGCGTCGGTCGTTGATCCCAATTTTCGTAGTGGCCGAACGGCGGTACTGCAACTTCCGTGTCAGTCACGTGATGCCATTGGGCCCAAAAATACTTTTTCCCATAGACTTACATTGAGACGTCTGTAGCTCAGAGGATATTTTTTTTTCATCTTTATTGATCTGCCATCATGAGCATATATTACTCTTTTCATCAGGCTGTATACTCACTTTATAATCTGCATATCAATAAACTGCACGTTACAGAACCTTGACAATTAGAGTTTTGCCTCTGTATAGCCAAACGGCAGTGGTGGAAGAACTACTGGTAACACTGGACAATATGGCACACAAAATTGTAGGTAGTTACTAAGAAACTATCCGATAATTGCTGAATCACTAATACGTATTGCCTGAATTAAGGACTATTGTAGACAATGCGAGTTACTGTAGACTTAGATTTAAAGGTGCAATGTGTAAGATCTGCTCCAAACAAATAGGGCATTTCACCTCTACTATTGGGTCCATACTAACTACATTTACAGTCATCAATTATATAAAAAAAATAAAAGCCAACTACTAACTAACAGCAGGGCAAGAATACGCAATATTCAACCAAACTGCCGAAAGTGAGAGCCAGTCAAAATTGCAAGGCCTTCTTGATTTTAAGGGGTGTAAGACAACTTTTAAAAACAATATACAGTTGACCTATATCTCAACATTTCATTCATTTCTGTGAAGAAAACTAAATGAAATTGTTATTTTTGTTTATTTGATTTTTGATTATTTTCATTATTGTTAAAAAATATAAACTAAAAACAAATCTCACAGGATAAGAGCATGGTGAAGATTATAACTTTTTGAAAAATGTGTTGAACTTAACTCAACCAGACTGAGCCGTCTCTACCACTCTGTTTAAGTATGCTATGCTGAAAAAAATGCCACTAGATGTTGCTGTGTCTTTAAATAGCATGCCTTTTGAAATTCAAAGAGAGACTGTTTGGCATGTGCTCGGGGAATTGGGCTGGGAAATATATTGGACCTTAACACACATAAGGCCTTAAATAGAAAATGGACCACTATTGCTGACATTGATGAAGCTACACTGTCTGTGATTAAAGTCCTAAATAAGAAATCAGAATGTCATCTTTATTATTCCTGCAAGCTTTTTTTTTTGAAAAATGTTGTGTTAGCAAAAAAGGTAAAGTGGGACACTTTTGAAAGTATGTTTCTTGCTACAAAACAATGCCAGCACCACATCACATCTATATCATAAAAATACTTTGTTACTATGTGCTAATTAAACCAAAGCTTCAGATGTTTAATGGGAACATAGAGAAAGACTCAATAAAGACTATCCTGTTCCTCCTATTCTTCATCACATGTGGGGACCCTGTTCTAAGCTCATTTCTACCAAAGCCAGATGTGTGCTTCTGGACATCTGGCTCGTCTGATATAGCAGAGTCACAACAGCAGAGATATTTTGCTGCACTGCCAAATATGTCTCCTCTTCGATTATTTCAACACTTTCAGAGATGTGAGGGGGAAAACAGAATGTGGATCAGTCGACAGATCTGTGAAGGCGTCCCCCACACAGTCAGTTCAGACAGGAGTTTGTATTTTGCTCCGGTTCATGTTTAAATGCAGCTGTATACAAGACATTGATGTGTTACTGATCTGAAACTCATTATCTTAACTGTTTTCATTCACTGTGCAGAGCATAAGTCACGTTACCTGTATGTGAAGAGGAGGCTATGACCTTCTTCTTATATATCAGGCAATCTGAGGGATTACCCTCAATTCTTTGGGTGGTTTATTTCAAATATCTAAAGTTATCTGATTTTACTTGCATCTTTGTCTTGGAGGATTTACACCGCCGTTAAAAAGTTTGAAATCAGCTGTTATAATAGCTTTTTAAAAAACAGTATAAATCAGACACCAAATGCATTATTTACATTTGAAATAATTTTGTCCCCAATAGAAGAAGAATGAAACGATTCAAACTCCCACATTAGTCAGTCTGTATTATGTTCAGCTGATATTTCAACAGTGCTAACCCCAGACTAACTTTCTATTTCTATTGTGGAGTTTGAAGAAGAGCTTTGTTAAAGCATCACATTGCCTGTTAATTCCAGCTTGTTCTATATGCTGCATTCTTGTGACCTTGACACTGAAACAGGAACCTGTTCCTGTTTAAATCTGCACACGTTTTGATTCTTCTGTTCTGATTCAACTGTCGCTCAGAGGGATCTTTGTCTATTTCTGCCCTTTCAGTTGTCAGTGTGCGAACCATTGTACAGCATTGTGTTCTCCACATAAACAAACCCTTCATACAAAATAACATATACCTGTAAAGAGGACTTTCTACAACCAGAAAGCAAGAAAGGCCATTCTAACATATAGATCTGGACACAATCAAGCTTTGTGGCAGGAGATTACTAACTTTAAAACGGTAGTGTATAGTTCACCTTTAATGTAATCTAGAGACTAATTTGTCATCTATCATGTGTATCATTAAATCTTCTAAATTACTACAGATTCCCTCAGAGAGGTCATGACTTGCAGTAAATATTTGGCTTTCTTTTGTGTAATCTGCTGTAATTTGCTGACTGAAATGAAATGTTCCCGTAGTGCCCAATTATGACCAGGAGGTGGCACTCTGGTACAAAGAAAAAAAAAACATGAGAATTTAAAAAACAGTTGGGGAACTTCACAATCAATGCAATGTCACACGATGATACTGTAATGAGTCAAATTGTTATTAATCAATGTTTCATACTATTTTTTGCATGACAATTTCAAATCTTTTTTTTGAGTTCATTAAAGTCATAATCACCAGTACATTTAAAAATGTGTTATTTATTACGGTGGCACATTTGATTAGGTTTCAACCTATTTAAAAGGCCATTTTCGATAAATATATTATGATGATGACATCACCAGCTGTATGTAGAGTCACCTTTTATTGAACAACCTGATTGATGGCTTTCATGTAGAGTCATTTCCAAACTGAAATGCATCCAGTCATTTAAATTTAAAGGTGAAAGGCTCTTTGTCTGATCTCGTCACTATCAGCCCCCTAACCCGGTGTTTTCTTCATTTCTGTCTCCCAGGATGCACCGGGCTCGAGGGCCTGCTGCTCTTTTACGGTTGTGTATTTCACCGGCTCTTTTATTGCCACCGACAGACAATTAAAGTCTGCTGAACACACGCTTGCTGCCCGTCAGCAGCCTGCAGCTCCATAAAAGCGTCTTTCTGTGAAAAACGAGTCGCCGTACCTTCACGGGGAGGGAGAGTAGAGGCAGATAGAAAACCCACAGCGATCAGGGTTTTATTCTGAGCTCTATAAAATCAGGGACACCACAGCACCCGAAATCTGTCTCATTTGACCTTGAGGCTGAACCAAAGTGCTGCCTGGTGCTCCTTGTCTTTGTTGTGTCCTCCTGCATCCCACCTGAGCTGAGACATCATGACAGCCAGTGCAGGAGTTGTGCTAGAATGTGTTTTCCCCTGAAATATGGTCACCAGGGAAGAAGGTCACCAAAATCCAGGGCCGGCTCTAGCCCTTTTGGTACCCTATAGGCGAAATTCGGATTTGGAGCTGAGGAGCTGGTCAGCAAAATGTCTCTTTTTGGGGCATTAATTGACCAGCATATCCTGATAGGACAGTTTTCCAGCCTGTGGCAAACAGTGAAACAGGATTTGAATGTTGTTGGACTGTAAGTCATTTTGAGGATTGGACAAATTAAAATTTTGACATAGTAGTGCTAGATGAAAAGGCAGAAGATCCCCAAAAGGCAGAAGATCCCCAAGGTCATAAAGAGCATGGCTGTCTGAACCAGATTACATCAATCCAACAGATATTTCAGTGTGGAACAAACTGGTGGACTAGATGATAATCATTGTCATTCCTAGGAAAAACTGGCATGGCCATTTTCAAAGGGTCCCTTGATCTCTGACCTCCAGATAAGTGAATGAAAATTGGTTCTATGGGTACCCACGAGTCTCCCCTTTACAGACACCCCCACTATATGATAATCACATGTAGTTTGGGGCAAGTCATAGTTAAGTCAACACGCTGACACACTGACAGCTGTTGTTGCCTGTTGGGCTGCAGTTTGCCATGTTATGATTTGAGCATATTTTTGCTGTCATTGTTTTGTGTTGTTAATTGTTTTCCAGCAATAAATATATACATACATTTGCATAAAGCAAGCATATTTGCCCACTCCCATGTTAATACAAGTATTAAACACTTGACAAATCTCCCTTTAAGTTACATTTTGAACGGATGAAAAATGTCCGATTAATTTGCGATTAATCAAGATTAAATATTTGAATTGATCGGCGGCCCTAGTGTTGCCACATCCTCCCTTCCTTATTTGTGATAATTGGGGTTTCAGTACACATTACATGTGCATGATGTATACAGTACTCTAATTTTTTTAAAGGGTACTACTGCCCACTTTACCATTGTCTCTTGACCTTTATATACGTACGTTACATACTGTTTTAGAAACTGTTACTCCTCTGTATATATAATTTTAGTACTTCTCATTATGACATACTACATTCCTGTTTACATCTGTATACATACATAACTTCATGCATCTACATACTGTTTACATTCAGTTTTCCCATCTGAAATACTGACTTCCACAAAATAACAAATTTACTATTTTATATTTACTTGTGTTTATATTTAAGCCCTATATTTTAACTGCACTATTTCATGCCTTAGATTATCATTTTGCTTTTACTTACTTGTGTGATTTACTCTTATATATACATATTTTCTGAGTATTGTTAAAGGAACCTGAGACCAAAGATTTTCATTTGCCAATGACTGCTTTGCTGGAATTGACAAATGACAAATTAAGAACGGAGAACCTCGTACTATACTTGTACTCCTGCTGCTGTGACACTTCAATGCAAGAATAAAAAGAGTGAACTGAAGCGTATGTGACTGTTCCATCATTGTTGGAGAAGAAATTCAAATGACTCTATCTGCTCTTTTTCCTTTCTGTATACACAGGATGTACACTGTACTATGGGCACATAAAGCCACGTTGGGTGCTGCCTTTAGATGCTAGAAGGATTCTAAAAGGCCATTGGTTGATTTAGAAGGATAAGCATGCTGATGTTCTATGTATTTCTTACTACCAAACCAACAATGAATGTATCTAAGAGCAAGCATTGTGTGTGTATCAAAGCCTGATGTATTTTCTTCCTCTGTGCCATAGAGCTCCATTAAAAATGCATCAATGAGCCACACTGTGTCACTGGCTGACATGTTCCTTCATCACCATGAACACACACTCTGCAGTTTATTCTCACTCGTAGAGCACCAAATGTGGATTAATCTGCTGCTGTAAGTCGTCCCCAACAAATGCATTATTTCCTCCTTTTTGAGTGAAAACCACAGAGACCATCTGTTTTTAGGAAATGATTTGGTTTTATAAGTAACTGTACTACTTACATCAGTTGGAACCAATGGGATTGGGACTGAGAGCCACAGACAGGGTGGGGAAGTCACAGTATTGTTGACAGATTAGATGGACTAATATGTTGTTGGTTTTGGTCTTTTCATGGGATTTGTGAACAATAAGAACAATATAGAATACCAGACTTTTCCTTTTAATGTTTTCTACAAAGATTGTTGTCACCCACAAGGTTGAAGTCTGATATACACTGTATAACAAGTGCAAGAGGAAGAACAGTATTCTTGGTCCACAAGCAGCATTGTTCTGCAGGGAATGGGGTCATATATACTGGAAAAACAAAGTTCGGAAACTTGTGTTTGGTGGATTATTTCTCTGTTGTTTCAATGCTAATTGGCATTGTATTTTACATCATTGGAAAGCCTGTTTATTTACCTTCGCAATGATGTCCAACTTTTAAGGATCATGCATTTGTGGGATGAGCAGCACAGCTGATTATGTGGGTAGCGCCCAAGAATAATTTGCCAAAATGCTCTGCCAATGGTAAACAGTGCATTCTCATAAGGCTACCAGGAAGTCTGCAATGACTGCCCTTCACCGTCAGGCCCGTTTGCGCTGGTGTCGACAACACAGACAATGGAACCTGAACATGTGGGGGAATGTCATGTTCAGTGATGAGTCCAGGTTCTGTCTGCCAAAGTTGGAGGGCAGGGTCAAAGTATGGAGACGACGTGGAGAACGCTATGCTGATTGTTGAACCGATTGATTAACAGCTTTTGGTGGGGGCAGTGTCATGGTGTGGGGCGGCATCTCCCTCACTGGCAAAACAAGGCTTGTCATCATTGAAGGCCATCTCAATGCAGTGAGATATCGGGATGAGATTCTGCAGCCAGTGGCGATCCCATATCTCCACAATCTGGCACCTAACTTCATCCTCCAAGAAACAACGCTCACCCCCACAGAGCCAGGGTTATCACAGACTACCTCCACAATGTGGGAGTAGAGAGAATGGAACGGCCTGCCAAGAGTCCAGACCTCAACCCAATTCAACACTTGTAGGATCAGCTTGGGCGTGCTGTACGTGTTAGTGTGACCAACACAACCTCGTTGGCTGACCTGCAACGAATACTGGTTGAGGAATAGAACGCCATCCCACAGCAACGTGTAACCAGGTTGGTGACCAGCATGAGGAGGAGGTGCCAGGCTGTTGTGGCTCCTGACAGTGTATTAAATGAATAAAGTTTAAAATTGCCAATATGTTTTGTTTGTTCCTTGTTACTGATAGAGAGTTCAATCATCCAATCCACCAAACAACTCAAAACCAGAGTCAATACCAACAGGAGAATACACTGTTTACCATTGACGGAGCATTTTGGCAAATCTTTCTTGGGCGCTACCCACATAATCAGCTGTGCTGCTCATCCCACAAATGCATGATCCTTACAAGTTGGACATCAGTGCGAAAGGTAAATAAACAGGCTTTCCAACGATGTAAAATACAATGCCAATTAACATTGTAATAACAGAGAAATAATCCATCAAACACAAGTTTCCGAACTTTGTTTTTCCAGTTTATATATAACAAGTGCAAGAGGAAGAATAGTATTCTTGGTCCACAAGCAGCATTGTTCTGCAGGGAATGGGGTCATATAGATGCCCCTACAGCAGCAGGACCAGTATCTAGTACAGTACAGAATTATTTTACCAGCTCCCATTTCCTATATGTTTGTTTATTAGTCTCCACCTGGATGCATTCATGTCCCATTCATGCATGTTACTAACTTGATTTCTTGTCTCGCAGGTATCCATGGATAGGGGTTACACCTGGATCGTCGTTGTGTCTGCTGCCTGCTTGACACCCACTGCTACTATCATTATTATCAGCCTCATTTCTGTTATCATTACTGCTACAATTACTGCTATTATTATTAGTAGTAGTCATATTTCTATTATTATTATTATTACTGCTATTATTACTGATATTTCTATTATCACTCTATGATATCTACTGCTATTGATTAGTGTTATTAGTCCTATTTGTATTATTACTAGTTGCTGTACATCTCTCTCTCTTTTTCTCTCTCTCCACCCAACCGGTGGAGACAGAGGGCCGCCCACCCAGAGTCTGGTTCTGTCCGAGGTTTCTACCCGTTAAAGGGGAGTTTTTTTCTTGCCATTGTTGCATAAGATTGCATGCTCATGGGGGATATCATATTGGGTCTCTAAATTATAGAGTACGGTCTAGACCATGCTCTTTATGAATAGCGTCTTGAGATAACTTCTGTTATGATTTGACGCTATATAAAAATAAATTGAATTGAATTGAAAAGCAGTTTTGAGAGTGAAAGGGGAAACAGAAATAGCTACTGTAGGTTGCACTTTTTTAACCAGGACTCTAAACATCTGCATATTTTTTTTCCAAGACATATCACACATCTTAGCAGAGATTAAAATCCAGCTAATTAATAATGTGTAAACAAATGTAGTATGTTAGTATGCTAACATTTACTAATTAGCAATATAGTAGCTGAGGCTGATGGGAAAGTCATTAGTTTTACGGGTATTTGGTCATGAACCAAAATGTTGAACAAATTAAAAAAAATGTATCCCATGATGACGCAAGATGAAAAGTCAGGGGAATCACTTTAATCAAGTTATTACAATTCATCCTGAGGGGGACATGTCTGTCCATGAATAGCCTAAATGTCTCTGCCATGAGTAAATGTTCAGATATTTCACTGGATAAGTCAGCTGCTGGTTGGCACCAAAGTCACTAGGATCCATTCTCTGGGCACCATGAATGTCTGAACCACATTGCATGGCAATCCATCAAAGAGTGCTGAGGTTACCGTTGTAATATATTGTTTAGGATTGTACTGGTGTCCATGATGGTGTCTGTCTGCACTCTCTGTACAGTCAGTCACTGGACATAATGAGAGACATAACCCTCCTGCTGTTCTTGTCCATGTGTCCTTGAGATGCAGTTCATAATAAAGAGCACTAGATGGAGGAAGAGAGCTAAACACTCTGATTCTTTGCCTTTTCCTCTCCACAGTGAATATGAATCCTGATGAACCACACTCATATTTTAACACATTGTGTCCCACCTTGTTTTACAGTGCAGCCTGCGGTTTCTGTCACATATATGGCAGAGTAGTATGTCTGCTATGTAATTCAGTTATAGTGCTGATAGGTACAATGATTGATTTGTAACATTTAAATCTCGTAAGTGGTGTTTTTTATTTTCTGGTGACTTCCTGCCTCACAGTAGCTCAATCAGTCCAGTGCCCAAAGATCCTGTCATGTTTAATTAGTTTTATATACTGTAAGTGCAGCACCGTATATATATGTGCATTATTCATAGATGCACTTCCTTTAAAATAGAGAAATCTTTTATATTTTCACCACTTATGTGTATGTCCAGTCAAATCCAACAAGGCACATTTTCTAAATGTGCAAACTTAGCCGGTCACTACACGTGATTCTGATTTGAAATATAGTCAGTGAACTACAGAAACACATTGTCAGGTGTACAAAGGAGTTTATCCTGAATGTCCTCCTGCACTGCAACAGAAAGGGATATTTTATAGAGACATTGCACATATAAATTATCCCATTTGTGCCTGCAACTGATTTTTTTAAATTCCCTTTGGTGGAAGTGTTCTCTGAGCTTAACTAAGCACAAATGGGAAGATATATATATATTTTTAAATCGGTCACACTGTTTGACTGAAAAGTGAGTTTTTCTTATCATACTATATCTAGTATTTTGGCAAATTTTTTTGCAATGGATATTATATTTTAGTCCCATGTGCCCAAAACAAAGATATAGTATAATAAGAAAATGTCTGTATCTCAGAAACTACAAGGAGCTGAATCAAGTATTTGGTATCTACGAACCCATAACAAGTTGAATATCAAAGATATGCATACATAAGCAGTGTGAAAACATTTAATAAACAGGATGTTAGCACAAAATCCTGACTCTGACAAATTTCAAGACGTTTGACCAATCAGAACAAATATTGTAGCATTTTCCTTATCATACTAAATATAGTGTTTAGGCACAAATAAATGAAAACTTGTTCAAATCTGATCGGATGTGATCTGTTCATGTGTCTTTATATCAGAAAGCCGGCAATATTTTTCATATGTTTCATTCGTCTTCATCTCTAATCCTTCATTAATAGAAGAAACCATTTCTTCATCATTTCTTACATCTACTGAATGCTCAGACCGCTGATATTAATATATCTACAATATTGCTAATTTGTAATGTTGATGAACTGATAATTATTTTACTGATAAATATAAGAGTGGATAACAAAGTCAATATTATTAGGTTATAGTAGAAAAAAAGATCTATATAACCCTGATCATCATATGACTGAAGGCAAATTTACTCATTGATTTATTCATAGGTGTTATTATTCTTTGTGCCCAAATATGAGCTCAGAGGCACATATTGTGGAAGGATGTTGTTAATGTCATGTCTACAATCATGAATAAGCTGATTCCTTTTTTCTGCTTAGTGGCATATTGTAAATTTTTAGAGATTTAGCCAGTCAGACAAAAGTCTCAGTCAACTAATGATGGTGTAAAAGACCATGCGGAGCAGCTCATAATCTCCAGAAACTGAAATACTACATTGCAATATGCCAAACAATTGTTATTACTTGACAAAGTGTAATATGTATAGAGCTGTGTGTATATTTAGATAGTATCCATGGGATGTTAACAGGTAATTCATAACACACACTTGATTGCACACGATACAAATAGCTAAGGTTGATGTATTTGTTTTCTATTATCAGCATTTAAAAAAAAAACATACATATTAATAATATATTCTTGTAAGCTGTTGACCCTACATTATGTACACATAGAAATTTTATAAACAAGAGAAACATAATAAGAATACAATAAAAATAAGCATAATAAAATTAAAAATCGAACAACATAGAATATGTAAAAAAGAAGAATAATATATTATATTTCTAAAAGGAAATAGTATACATTTATGTACACACACTGCAAAGTAATGAGGTAGTGAAGGGTTGGGTAGTAGTGCTAACGGAGCAATATGTTGGTGTGTAGAAGAAACAAAGAGTTCCCAGATGTGATATCTGCGTTTGCAGTGCAATAATAACATGTAGAGGATGAAGAAGCTGCTCTGTAGTCCGGTGGCACAGCAGCACATATCAGCAGGGTGATACAGCGGGCTTGAGCTGGGGTGTCCTTCAGTATTATCACCAATGTCACTGATGCCGGGCAGATGGGTACCAGTGATGTTCATTCAAAGCCTACAAATCCCGGGCTCTGCACATGCCGTGCCAGTTTGCAATGTGGCCAGTCAGTCCAGATGCTTTCTTTTGCTCCTCTGTAAGATTTAGACAACTATTTGGTAGTTAGGGAACGATGATGGTTAACAGAAAACAACTTTTACTGTTGGAAGAATGAATGCCGCTCCCCAGTGACAAAGTCAGTGCTTCATACACCCAACCATTCACCCTGACTTAACCCATTTATTCCCAAAGACTATATTGAGTATGATGCCACAACATTTGTTCTGATTGGTCAAATGTTTGGGCAAGTATCTAACAGTACATCTTTGACATTTTTAGATCACATGAAATATCAAACTTTTAACAATAGTCAGAGTCAGGATTTTTTTTTTTAAATGAGGAAAAAACATTAACATCATGTTTATTAAATGTTTTCAATATGAAATATTTTTTTCACAATGCCTGTGTGTGCATTGCTTTGATATTCAACTTGTTATGAGTTCATAGATACCAAATAATTGATTGTGCTCCTTGTAGTTTATGAGATATACAGACATTTTCGTATTATACTATGTATAGTATTTGGGCACATGGGACTTCTGTTTGTTTTCCTGAAATATAATTTGCAAAAACAGTAGTCCCTTGTGCCCAAATACTATACATAGTACAATAAGAAAAACTCACTTTTCAGCCAAACAGTTTGACCGGTTTTGAAAAATGTTTGACATTTGTACTTGAGCAAACCCAGAGAACTAACTCTGCCTTTGCTTCTGCATATGATAGTCTGTACTCTCAGTAGGCTAATTGGCCGACTTCTAACAATGAAATATATATATAAATACATTAACACATAAATACATTAGGGATGCTCTATCTTGGATCCTGGATGTCTCTTTATTTTGGTTTTAAGAAACCAAAAGAGAAAATTACTTGAAATGGACATACTGTACATTTTGGACTGACTTATATTATTTACTCATACAAAATTATAATTTATATACTAATGTATTTTGACAAGACAAAAGATAAGAAGATAGAAAGGCCTATCATATAGTTCAAAGTTGTTATTATTCATTCTCATTAAATTATGGTGAAGTTTAATTTAGTCACTCTCAAATGAAACCCTCATGTGTACATGTGTATGACAAACAGCCTCGGTTTTGGTGACATTTATTGGGTTAGCATACGTTATTTTGGTGTGTTTAGGTGGTTTAGCTTAGGCGTTGGTAAAGGTTTTGTTTACACTGATGTGTAAAACACTGTCCATTTCTTTAAATACGAGGCAGATGCAGCTCTTTAAATCATGCGCTGTGCATCAAACTAAAACAGATGATCTGCAACTGTCTTTTCAGCTGGTATGAGATTGTTCTGATTATTACATTTTCATTTCTTTGAATATGTTCACCAACAACATGCGTTAAAAGCTACAGATGGACGTAGAAAGAAAAGCCAGACAGGAGTTGTAAAAAGACTAACACACACACACACACACACACATGTCTGTTCAGGTGTTGATAAACCACCCAGGTGGAAATCCTCTCTTCCTTTAGCACAGTTTTATAGGAGCAACAACATGGCGGTCAGAGCAGGAAGTGACTCAGAGGTCAGTTGATCCCGAGCACATCTGCTTCTTATCACCATGCCAATGCTGTTTATATATATGTGTGTGTGTGTGTGTGTGTGTGTGTGTGATGCCATATACAATGAGTCAATGTACAATCAAAGGCAACTATCTACTAGAGTATAGTAGGCTGTGTTCACTAGTACACATAAATAATACACAAAATGGAAACGCTTGTCATATACAAGACTGACTACAAGTCGAAACCAGAAGTGCACTCGGAGAGCGCAGATCTCTGCCAAGGCAGGTTTCATAAACGTCGCTGCCCCCCCCGGATCGCCACCAAAATCTAATGGATTGTTCATTGTGCCACACCCCACCCCTCCAAAAAATGTCATTCAGATCCATCACGGTCTTTTAGAGTAAGCCTCCAAATGGACAAACCAACAAACCAACAAACCAACAAACCAACAAACAAACCAACGCCGGTGAAAACATAACCTCCTTCCTAGGCCTTCGGCCTTGGCGGAGGTAATAATAATAAGTTTAGAGAAATATCAAATGGCCATCCTGTATCTTACTATAGGAAACATTCGTTAACAACAACACCAAGTTTCAGTTTATTTATTTGTTGAGTTAAAAATGTAAAAACAAAACATAGAAATAGCAATGGAGAATAATGTGCAGGAGAGTAAAAATGACCTCTACCTAAATAAACCAAAACACTATTCACACTGTTATACTGATATATTGTATTTAGGTTATGACATAAGTTAAAGCAGCAGTGGGTAGAAATGGAGCGGTCGCTATATCCTGACACTAGTGCATGAGACAGGTAATCTGAAAAACATCATGTTCCTCCGGTGCTCCTAATGACATCTGCAATATTTCACAGACCGGAGGAAAACAAGCAGTGAGAGCTGATCTGGAGTCTGCTGTCTCTGAGCAGCTGACAATCACTCACCAACTCCGATCAAACGGTCAAACTAGTCAGTGCTGATCAAATATGAATCAATATTCTGTTACTGTAATACGTATTTCTCTACTCAGATGTTTTCAGAATCATCTTGTAGTGTACTGTTTAGCTGTAAAATGAGAAAGTTTGTGACCCGGCAGCCATGATGAGATCTGTTGAGGAAATACCGAGCACCATATGGCACCAGATCTGCAAAAGATATCATCCTTGTGTTTTACGCTCCCCTCAATGCAAGTCTTGAGTTAAGCAAAGAAGCGTTCAGTTTTGGAATGATAATAGATCTACCTGTGCTACATCACTTTCCAAGTTTGAACATACAGTATAATGAGTATCATCCTTCTACAGCGAAGCGTCTGAGGGAGTTTACGATGCCCCTTGTCCTACTTTCTTCACCACCATACTTTCCACAAATTACATTGATTACACATTAATTTATTTGAACTTTCAGTGCCGTGTTTGGGGAGGACACTGGAGCTAAGCCCACCTGTGTTTCTGCACAGCTTTGTGTGCACTGTTTTTAAACGTCATGGCTTCTGTGCAAATGAACTAACTAAATAGACTACAGCAATTAAGGCTTGCTCGGTGATGATGAGCGGCTCACTTGTTTCATGATTAAAACTAATGATGCCCAACATGAGTCAATGTAAATGAGGGAGAAAATCAGCCTGGATGGATTTCACAGCGAAACACCTCGAGCAGCAACATGCCTCCATATCTGCTAAACAAGCAGGCTACACATTTATAAGGTCAAAATCATTGTAGATGGCTGTAAAATTTCACAGAAGACTAGTGCGTTGCCCTGCAGTACGTTTAGTTGTTTAACAACTGCATGCAGTCTTAAACTTACCCTGGCTTTGTTTGAAGAGGACGAGTCCCTTGTCCGTTGCCCGCTGCATGTTGGCCTGCTGCTCATTATAGACAGGAGTGTGTGTGTGTGTGTGTGTGTGTGTGTGTGTGTGTGAGCGTGGGTGTGTTCATGTTTGCATGTGCTCCAGAGGTTAAGGTATACTCAACATCTAATACTGCTCTATAGCAGTATCACACTGCAGAGATCCAGGCTCGGTCATCTCCGGCACTGGGACCCATTCCCATTGCCAGGACTCATGGTGGAAAATCACGTGCATTTATTGCAATAAATAACATTTATGGTACATGGCACTGTATTATATTGCGCAGTGTATTGTTTTATCATGCTTATTGTTAATAAATAAAGACCCCACTGAATGTATAATACAATGTATCACGTCCATGCCACACAACCTCCACCGTTAACACCAATGTAAACAATACAACCTTTATATTTCAATATAATTGTAACTTAAAAAGTTAGGTAACGTGAAGTTAAGCAGCAAAATTACTTGTACTAAACTTATGAGTATATTAGCTAGCTACATTAGCTGGCTATACTGATCAAACTAATTTTGATGTTAGCACGACAACAGGAAATAATGCAAAAAAGCATAACGTTACATCAAAATATTAACGTTGTATTGTTTACCTCGGTGTTTGTATGGCTTATTCAAGCTAATAAACGCATGCTATCGTATCCTGATGATCGTCTGTGGTGTACACAATTTCAGACGTCACTTCCTTCTCCAAGCTCGGGACCAGAAACGACCGGAAAGTGTCCGAAGAAGGAGTGCTGCAGCTAGACCCTTCTCAGTATTTTAGGACATTTATATTGGACGAACTCTTACCCATGACCACCATCTTTCCCTAATCTTAACCTTACTGTAACCTTGCTTAACCTTGCCTCTTGCTTGCTGTGCACGGATATAGTAGAAAACAACATTTTTACATCAGCATTGGCTTGAAAAAAAACCTTTTCATTGATAACAAAATGGGGTTTTGCAGAATTTTCCAATATTAGCTTTTTTTGGTGAAAGTGTTTATTTTTCCTTAGATATTAATAACAAGGAAACCAATCAGAATGTGTCTGATATCACACTTGGAAGTTAAAGCTCAAGAGGTAGAGTTAACGGATTATGGGTTGGCCTTAGTTTGGATCCGTTTGTATTACAGGATGGGCCATTCCACCCACAGAAAACCAGACTGGACAGAGCTGATCCCTCGCCCTTCCTTGCTCTTGCTACGCCATCCTGAAAACAGATCTCTGTCAAAAGGGCCGTGGAAGATGGCCCACAACACACTGCAAATGTGTGATCTATTTATTGTTTCCTATGTTGACATTAAGTTGCCAGTTTTCACAGTACAGTTGTGAAGTATATTTAAACATGTGTGCAGTCCTTGCTCTGTTTGCAAACACAGCAGCTTGTCTGTATAAATAAATTAAATTCAGTTTGCTCCCTGGGGTTGGGGATGTTTCTAATGCATTTATTGAACAGTGCTGGCAATAATCTTGTTCTGTTTTGTCCACAGATGTCATGTCCCACTGAGTCAAAGACTTTTTTTTTATAATCAGCAAAGAGAGTACAGATTTTTCCTTTATAGTTTTGATACACATGCTTTTGTAAAAGGATTTATAAAAAGATTATAATGTATTACAACCAGGGGAATTACAATACATTATGATCTTTGCAAAAACAAGTCAGTGAGTGACCAGCAATTATGAAGTATTATGACTTTATAAGTCACTATAAAATCCCAAAACAAAACAAAAACTTTTGTTTTGTTTTGTTTTGTCTGTTTTTCCTATTTTATTTTTATGCCTCATTGTTATTCGTTATTATGTGCATTCCTTATAGAAAATTGTTATGGAAAAAGGACTGAAATAAATGACTGCTTGTATAATGTGTTATGATTGTTGTTATAAACCATTATATGACTATTTATGAGTACTTATAACTATAATTCTACAGTGCTATAAGCAGATTATACCATTTATTATTAGTATGTTTATAATGCATAGTAGAAATTTTCATCATAGAAAGTGTTACCAGGCTATTTATTTGTGTATTTACATTTTTGGCAAACATGCCATATTTGATATTTTTCATGATAATGTGTAGTTACTTGCAGCATTATAAAATTCTCCATAACAGTTGGTACCTCATGCTTTGTTTTAATTCTTTAAAATAACATGAACCAAAAGAAAAACACATTTTTTTTTTTTTTTTAAATGATTGATAACTTTCAACACAGCCTAGAACATATTGTATGTTTATATGAATGGTGTATTGTGTTACACTTGGCTGCTGGAACTGCATAATGATATAAATTAGTCACCGCAGTCATCCCAAATGGTTGTCTTGTGGTCACTGCAACGTGGCTGTGCACACTGTGCAGCAGTCCACTGTAGTGCAGACAACTTCATGTCTTCTCAGCTACCAGTGTAAAGCTCAAGTTCAAATTCTGGCTCACAGTATGCTGCTGTTAACTGTTAACAGCCTTAGAGTGCCTGTAATATTTTTGGATATATATATGACTGTGCAGCCAAGTGGAGGCCTACATTTAGTTAAATATTTGTATTATTTTTATATAGTTTATCGCATCTCAGACATCGATGCTTAGATCACATAAATCTACATTATTTAAAAAAAAAAAAAACTATTATGTAATTCAAAGGGCTATCAATCGATTCAAATATGTAATCCTGATTAATTGCATGATTGTCTACAGTTAATAGTGATTAATAGCAAATTAATCGCACATTTATTTTTTATCTGATCAAAATGTACCTTAAAGGGAGATTTGTCAAGGATTTGCCAGTGTATCAGTGTGTTGACTTGACTATGACTTGCCCCAAACTGCATGTGATTATCATAAAGTGAGCATGTCTGTAAAGGGGAGACTCGTGGGTACCCAGAGATCCCATTTTCATTTCCATATCTGGAGGTCAGAGGTCAAGGGACCCCTTTGAAAATAGACATGAAAGTTATGTTTAAAAATGTATCTTAAGTTTGGAGCGTTATTTAACCTCCTTCATGACAAGCTAGTATGACATGGTTGGTACCAATGGATTCATTAGGTTTTCTAGTTTGATACCAGTATATTCACTCTAACTTTAAAACTGAGCCGCTACAACCTAAAAATCACAAGTTGCGTTAATGCGTTAAAGAAGTTAGTAAAGTTCAAATAAATTTGCGTTAACACGGTATTATCACGTTGACTTTGACAGCCCAAGTAATTCAGTAACCTTGATTTCCTTATTGACTCTATTTCTTCATCTTTTCTAAAAAAAAATAAACAATACCCAGCAGGATGTGATCCTTGTGGATTATCACCATGTCAGTGAAGTCATCACTGAAAGAGGTTTTGTATTTCAGCGTGTGGACACGTCCAGCTAGAGCTATCACTCCTCTTAGAAACAGAAACTCTGGGTTTATTTGTTTTTGGTGTCTAAAAAGAAGCTCAGAGGAAACAGCCACCATCATGTGTTTCTCAAATCAGAATGTTCTTGTTCCTGTAGTATTATTTGATGCATCTGGAGTCCGCCACTGCAGTTATTACGCTACATGATGTCATACCAACCCCCCCCCCCTCGCCTGCCAATCACCACACACTGGCTTTGTTGGAGGCCTGTCCGGCTGTATAGTGTGTTTACAGCCATTTCCTTTTCTTCCTGAGCTGTTAAAATGCACACACACACACACACACACACACACACACACACACACACAGCCTACTGATCCGGGTTGGGCTGATTTTATTTCACTGCATATCTCAGTTTAAAGTCAATTCAGTTCTGCAAAACGACACAATTACAGTCCAGTAACAACAGTTTGAGTCATTTTCTGTCCACTTTGTTCATTTATTGAGGGTAAAACTCACCATTTTGATTTACATACCTATAAGCTTAAAAATGAATCCTTATGATATGTAAACACAGTAAATGTCTCAGTGAGAAATGACAAACTTAGGACGTTCTTTATCAGTGTCCAGCATCCCCCTGACCTTTCCCCCGGCAGTTATTCTATTTTTCATTCATCTTTATAGAGTAGCGTGTGAACACAAAATGTGAAGTCTCTCTGCTTTTAATTGGACGTGTTCAAAGATGCAAAACGTCTCTGAATCCATTTGAAGGTGTTTGTGTTAAAACAGGATTGTTCAGTCTGGTGTCCATTTCTCCGCCCTTTTGGCCCCCCCACCCCAGGCCATTCCAGGCCATTCCAGACCAGACAGGGGCCCAGACTACTAACTGTTTACAAGCTGTCTGTCTGTCTCAAGTTCAACTGCAAAGTCCAAGCAAGGAAACAAAAAGACAGTCCGCAATGCAGACGAAGGAGGAGGAGAAGGAGGAGGAGGAGGAGGAGGAGGAGGAGGAGGAGGGGTGGAGAGAGAAGGTGGTAAAAACGGTAGGGAAAGTGTGTGTGTGTGTGTGTGTGTGTGTGTGTGTGTGTGTGTGTGTGAGAGAGAGAGGGGAGGGAGGGTCTTTTGGACATGAACTTGAGACAGAAAAACGAGCCTCAGTCCTGCATTCCTGGTCCTCAGCATAAAGTATACTCTGGGGAGCTGTGTGTGTGTGTGTGTGTGTGTGTGTGCGTGTGTGCGTGTGCGTGTGTGTGTGTGTGTGTGTGTCTCAGGGGGTGGGTCCTCTCCTCTTCTCCTGCAATCCCATAAACTGCTGTAGAATAGAATAGAATAGAATAGGATAGAATAGAATAGAATAGAATTTGAGATAAAATATCAACTATTTCTTATGTTAAAGCATTTTTATTCTGTTGTATAGAGGAGTGATGGTGTTGGACCAGAGGGAAATATAATTTAAGGTGGAACCAGCACTCTGCAGCACTCAGTCTGTCTGTTCACTGACAGGTGACAGTTAGAGGCCTCCTTCATTTCTTCCAATGAGGAGACGGCTCTCTGCTCTGCAGCAGTTCCACAGTTTTCTACTCGGGGGAATAAAGCACACATCTGTATACCTGCACCTTGAAATGATATGGTTAGTATGTGAATTTGAAAAGATTGGAAATCAAAGTTTTACATCCAAAAATGTTCCTCTAAATATATATATATATCAAAATCCTATCACATGTTTAAGAAGGGATTTCAGGTAGAAGCTTCTGATTGTGAATTATAGGTTCTACCTGCTAAAGCAGGACAGAGAGGGAAGGTATTGCTGGTGACACTTTCTATGATGCCCATGTCTATAATGAATTATAAACATACTTATAATGTGTTATAATCTGCTGTATAATTATAGTTATAAGCGCTCATTAATATTCGTAATGCTTTTAACATTAATCATAACACATTATGAAGCATGAGGTCAAGTATCATCATTACTTTACTCAAAGCATGATCCTTGCAAAAATGTCCACTACAGTGGACGATAACGTTGTATTCTATTGTACTTTACCTCATACAATAAAGATAGCTATCTTTCTTTCTGGGAAACCGTATAGACTATTGGTGACAATTTCTATGACAGCCATGTCTACAATGCATTATAATGTGTTATAATCTGTGTGCAAAATTGAATTCATAGCATTGAAATATTTTACTTTGAAAACCATGTAACTAAATGTATTTGTTCTGAATTCACATCTTTGAAATTAAAATATGAAATTTCTTGATTTACAATTTCAAAGTCTAAATTTAAATATATTTGTTCAAATAAAAAAATTCAAGTTGTTTTTTTTTAATCCTGAAACTTGAATTTTTGGATCTGAATTTATTGAAAAAGAATATGTTCAAATTCAGATTTTGAAATTGCAAATCAAGAAATTTCATATTTATATTTATTTATTTATTTCAACTGTTTTTCAATAGATTCAGATCCAAAGATTAAAGTTTCAGAATTAAAAAAAAAATGGATTTGAATTTGTGAACAAATATATTCAAATTCACCTTTTGAAGTTGCAAATTGAGAAATTTCAAATTTCAATTTCAAAGAGGTGAATTCAGAACAAATCACTTTCAAAGTAAAATATTTCAATGCTATGAATTCAGTGGTGTTCAAATTTCAATATTAAGTATTCGGTGGCTGTTAAAATTTAATTACTTGTGTCTCTTATTGTCTTCCTTACATGGGGGACAGATATAACCTTTCCTTTTTGCAAAATAAAGGGACAAGAATTCATATAACTAAAAAGAATAGAATAGTCTCATGTGAATAATTCATTTTTTACTCATATCACTAAGGTCACAATATGTATAAATATGCTCAAAATATTCCACACTTGTATTGTTTTTCCTTACTCCATCTTTTTTTCTAGGCATTTTCATACTAACTGTCACCTCAGCTGGGTTTGCTCCTTGCTGGCTCTCCTCCCAGAATGACTGAAACCCATCCCACTGAGTTGGATTATAACATGTCAGTTGCTGACGTCAGCCGATCGCTGCCCTGTGTTATGAGCGCTTGTGCTGCATATTTATTCATCTTTGAAATGCATTTACCTGCAAAACATTGTGATGGTCTGATCCTGAGGAGTCGGATCACCTCCCAGCTGCAGATGAAGACCGTGCAGCTATGCCAGACAGGAAGCTCTACATTTATATATGACAGCTGTAGTTACAGATGTAATAATACTTTACATACAACACACACGATTAGCTTATAAAATGTGATGCACTGTTGTAGATCACACCACCCAACAGTATATAAACTAGCTCCATCTTGACCAACTGTAACAGTAAAAGGCAGCTTATACATTAACGCATTCTAGTGTCATAATAATACAATAATATAGTGTATAATATTATAACAAGTTTTACTTATAATGGAGTACTTAATAATACAATTTGGATACTTTTACTTAACCAAATGATCTAAAAACTTCCTCCACCACAGGTTTTACGCTACTTGTACAAAAAAACACAAACTGTTGGATCCTATGAATACTTCTATTTCTAATCATTTTAATTTAGTAAAATAGGTACAAATGTGACATGAGATCTCACTCTTCAAGCTCCACTGACTCTCCACCTTTCCTCTGTGAGCGTGCAGCTGTCTGGAGGCAGGAATGTAAAGTGTTCTGTGTCTATTCACTTCATTTTTACTACCCCAGCAGGTCAGACCATGCCTCACTTACACCAACATCTCTGCTCCTTTCTGTTGAAATAAAACACAAATCTGTCAATGGGTTTTATTTTCTTAAAGAGCGAAAAGAGAAACATCTACTTCTCTCCATTGATTGAGTTTTTCTTTTCCTTTCACTCCTCTCTTATATTCAGTGTCATGTGAATATTTGTCAGGGTGCAGTGAGGCCTGACCTTTGACCTTTGTTTTAGTGTAGCTCTGCGGTGCATTTAGCCTAAGAGCAGTTGGAAGCTGATTGTGCTGCAGCTGTCCTCAGTGGAGTCGGCTGTATGAGACTCATTTCACTCATGTAAAAATCATTTTTAAAGCCTATGTTTGACACACTAACCTGTTCATTGCCACCGAATTGTAATTTTTTTAGCTTTTTTAAATTTGCTTTAACTTGCGCATAGTGACTTTCCTCCCAATATTTACTGTATGTGCGTGGTGTATTTCCTTATAGGCATTAAGATATTAAATGTCCTTCAACCATCGAAAGTATTCATGGAATGACACCTTTCAGATTATATTAGCCTATATATTATATCATCGCATCACTATTACCGATGTATTCATGCAGCATTGTGGTCATTTAACGTCTTTATATATTTTTAGTTTATAACAATAGTTGATTTTGTATGTAAAATCTTGTACAGTAAAATTTTGTATGTAAACAAGTGTACATGTGTTAGATAAATAGTGCAGTAAAAAATACAATATTTCAGAATTGTACAGTGATAGAAGTATAATTGAAACACTCAAGTAAAGTACAAGTACGTTAAATTTGTACTTACTTGAGTATACATTTTACTACTAGCCCCAGCCTATGTTAATAAAAATCATAAATTGTATAATTTCCCACAAGTGCATTGAGACACTTTTTTGGCTTCTGCAGATATTTCCACGATGATTTACCTCCTGTTGCAAGTACAGTAATAACCTACATACCGATTTATTTAAACTATTCCCAAGCAAATATTTCAGACACTTTATTTTCAGATGTAAATGTGACATTTTCTATTTGAAAAAAAATCATACAAAAGCAGGTGGGAATGTGACAAAATTTAAAGTGTAAAATTATATATATTTATGTGTGGGTTTTTTTTTGCATCACCCAGCCGTCAGATTATTTCCATTTGTTTCCTGACCTGCTGTTGATGAGATGGAATCTGAAAAAGTTTGCTTTGGTCTGAGTTTAGTAGAAAACTTTTCCATTGCAGTTGTTCGCGTGTAGAAGACCACATGAGTCGGGTGGTCCTCCTCCTCCTCCTCCTCCACCTTCTCCTCCTCCTCCTCTCTCTGGTATTTGGACTAAAGGGGAGAAAGGGCTTTATGAGCTTCAGGGCTTCCGTCAGTATTGTTGGTTTTAAAGGAGGACAGAGACGGAGCCGTAAAGAGAGTCAACAGGCCAGCAGAGCACACCGCCGTTTGTCAAGTTCAATGTTAATGTTTAACGGTCCGACACACACACACACGCACACACACACACACACAGGAAATGAAAGTCAATTTTACCTTGACCAGAATCAAGCTTCTTTTTTATATATTTCTGTTCTAAATTAATATTTCCCCCGATGGACTCAATAAATCAGCTTCTATATATGCAGCTATTCTATTCTATTTTATTCAATTTAATTTTTCTGTAGAAGTGTGTTCATGTGTTTTGGTTGCTAGAGGCTATTCATATTTTCAGCAAATCCTAGTCATCTATATTCTCCTCCACATAAATGAGTAATTAAACATCTACAGTAGCATAACTCTCTCTCTGTATGTCTCTCTCGTGTGTGTACACGTGACGAACACGCACTTTTCGTCTCGTTTACTGTATCTAAAGGACATGTTACTGTTCCAATCAAACTGCAGAAGGCCTGGACAAAGTATAAAATGTGTAGCCGACGTCTAAACGGTAAACAAAGTAACTGTACTTATTTGAGATTTTAAAAGATAGATAAAGAAGCGTGCGCAAAAAAAGACCAGCAGGGTTTTTAATTGGATACAGAACTCGTGTTCTCATTTGAAAAGCAGCCACCTTAAAGCAGCAGGGCCATTGGGCCGTTCAGTGTGGAATGTCTTTTTGCCATTTTTATTTTTAATGTTTGGGAAAAAACGGCTTCATGCAGACCAACATCTTTCCTGAGACTATAAATTAATATTTTGGTCACCCTTGTGAAATATCACCACAGCTATGGTAATGAAGTCTGATTTACTTAACTGGGAGTTTCCTGATTTCAAAGTTTTTCAAGTAAACAGTGTCTTAGCATGAACAGTAAAGTGTGTTTCAGTCTGCGCAACGCTTTGGCGCAGTTTCACAGGTCTCAGGTTTGTCCCTTTTGGAGAGAGAGCGGACGGCCTGCGTCATTGGTCCAAATAGCGCGCAGTGCACCATTTCGCGGCGCAATTAAACACATCATTTCAAACATTTGCAGTCAACCTTACATGGAGATGTAAAAACCCGGAGGTCGACTTGTAATAACAGGTTTAATGTCCACAATAGAAATCCTTTTGACTTCGTGATTCAATGTTGAACATTTCAGATTCTGTCAGAGCAGCATAGAGAGGGTTACAGTTTGAATGACGTCGCCACGAGTGGACACGTGTGTCCAAACAACAGAGGTGGAGGATGCTGTGATCCTCTCAATGAATGCTGTGTTGGAGTTCCGAATTCAGCTGATGCTGCACAAAGTTCTGAGCGTTTTTTCTGTTTATCTGCTCTGGTGTTGGACACTGACAGAGCAGCTGGATGGATGCATTTTTGTTAAACTAACAAATGTTCCACGTGACCGTCCTTCCTCCCAGGTGGACCTGAGACAGGCCTTGGACATCATCCACGCTGTGCAAGGAAGTTACAAGTTATCTAACGCCAGATGCGCCAAACATTACGCACGGCTTTCTGTCACATCCCCGTTGTTTTTGGATGCCTAAATACTGACGTAATACAACGTCATCATTTGTGAGCCTGCAGGCTGCTGCTGCTTATGATGATGATGATGATGACTTACCATCCCTCTACAAAGATGATATAGACGGACACGTAGCCTATATCGTGTACCCTCCCGCAGCTCACGGATCAATGGTGCACTGGAAGCTGCTGATGAGTGAGAGAGGAGTTAGTTGTCATGCATATAGAGCTGCATGCCGCAGTGTGTGTGCGCGTGCGTGCGTTTTGGTGAGCTGGGGAGTAGGGGGGTGTTTCTATCAGAGCAGACTACACTACACTACACAACACTACACACTGCTGTCATAAAATGATCGCAGGAGACTAGAGCCTGGAGCCGGTCACGTGACTCTCAAGGTCAAGGGCTTTCTCTCTGTCTTTCTCACACACACACACACACACACACACACACACAATGCAGGCTACAATGGTATACACAGGACCCACAAACAATAGCGCATTTGAATGTCTATTCTGCTCGCGTTGGTTAGGTTGTTTACAGATGTGCAGGTCATAATATAGACATTTAACACTGAAACTAGTGTTCAACGCAATTACTCTTTATCATTATTCTGTATTATCTTTATTCTGTATTATAATTAGTCTGTATTCCCTTTATTTTGTATTGCATTTATTCTGTATTACATTTATTCTGTATTATCTTTATTCTGTATTACATTTATTCTGTATTATCTTTATTCTGTATTATCATTTCCCGCCAAGTCTCTGCTCTCTTTGCCACTTTTTCACTTCACGTGTATAAATTATTCTGCTCAATTTCCCTTGTGAAATATCTGTCTTTTATTTTAATTTGTGTTTTTGATAATAATGATAATAATGATAATAATAATAATAATTATCATAATCATAATCATAATAATAATAATCATCATCATCATCATCATGATAATCATAATCATAATAATGATTTTGGCTTACTTTTAATATAATTCAATACAAACCAAAACAGTAAAACCCGCTCAGCCTCTATCCCATAAATTGCTTGCAAACGCTGTAATTTAGAGCAACTAGGCGTTCAGTAATTAGTATAATTAGGGTTTTGGATGAAGTTTAATTCATTTCATGTTATTAAATTTTACCCCACCACTTTTCAAATACTATTAAAGTCTGCTTGTCCGCGCTCCGCGTCTCTATACACATCATGGTCGCAATACTTTACAGAACCGGGTCCTGAAGTGTTCTGAGCTGCTGGAGGAAGATACAGTTCATAAGGGAAGACACTCAGATGAATATAGGTAAAAAAAAACACAAAAAAATAGTAACTAATATATATCGCCCAGTTGATTACTTACATTACATCGTTAATATTATTATTTTTTTGAATTACAAATGTTCTGAAATTTTATGTTCAAATTTCCAAATAAGACATTACCTTATTAACGAAGTGCTACTTTACAATCATTCCCAGAACAGAAATCTGAACATTGGATGAAGCCAGGTTCAAAATGATCGTTTCGTTTGGTTGACATATTAGAGTCAAAGGGTTTTTTGGATATCTCTTTGTATCATTCTACAAATCAGAAAATACTGTCATAGCTTTTTAAAAATATAAATATATTTTCTTTTCCATGTTTTTATGAATAACATATTTATAAAACAGGCTGCGAATGATATCCGAACAAACCCGTCTGTAACAACCCTCAGAATATAGAGAGGAATGAAACTGTAAAGTTTGGTGGATGTAAGAGCTGCTGAGGTAGAGATGTCTGGCTCAGAGTCTGAGGGGGAAAAAAATAATTTTGAGATAACAGCCTTAAAATTCCATACATTTTGAAGACACTACAGGTAGGTAGGGTACAGGATGTAAATAATATCGCTATGAAACTCCCCCCGTTAATTACTTACATTAACACGATTCTTTTTTTTATTAACTTTTCTGAAATGTTATGTTTAAATATGCAAATGTGTCTTCATCTATTGCTAACAGTTGGTGAATTTAGGAGAAATCTACAGACGCAAATAGACACGGTAGTGAAATAAAAACCTAAATGTGTATTGTGGATGTTTTCTTTCCACTAGTCTTAAAGAAGAAATGCTATGGAAGAAAAATAGACCAACATTTCCAAAATTGACAAATGCATGAAAAAAACAATGTTTTTGCGTGAGGTAGAGAAAAATAAAGTCTGTTGCTGCGATGCTGTGATGGCCTTTGACCTTTAAATACACAGCTGTACACTTCCAGTAAAGAATGTCAATACTTGGTCAAACTGAATTGGTGGGAGGTTTTGTTCACACGGGTCTAAACAGGCCTGTGAAATGATAGCAGGACATGGATAGCATAGCTGTGGTGATGTTCCAGAGGGTGGCCTGATCCAAATATGAATTCACAGTCTCATAAACACGTTTTAATCTGCATGACAAGTCTGAGCCATCAGTTTGCAGGGTATCAACTTCCAGCGTTTTGTTGTGAACTAAATGCAGGATTTGTTTGCACATTTTACGGGCAGAGTTCAGAAACGACAACCAGAAACGAAATTACGCACACGAATCCAACGCTGTGAGTTAATATATTGATGGATTTGAAGACATAAAACCTACTGGAGACTACTTCTGGATTAAAAGGGTTTATTAAGTGTTGCACTATACTTTGATTACAGGCGTTATAAACAATATACACAGCATAATAGTGTGTTTTTTGGGCTATAGGCTACAGGACAACACTGAGAAACAGTAAAACACACAGACAGTAGACAGGACAGTTACATGAAAGCAGGCAGGAAGGTGCTGTATTTACAGGATGCCTCTGAAGGAGATGGTTCATCAGAGGGCTTTGGTTCGTTTTCTTTTATTTGTCCTTTTTTATTTTTCTTCCATTTGTTTTTACGCACACGGTTGCGCACAGTCCCAGTCCGTCAGTTCGTTATTTCCTCCATTTTTTTTTTTTGTTATTTCTCTCAGTTCATTATTTAATGCATAACACGCAAATACACCAAAGTTCCTTCCACTAAATCGTCCAAAGGCTGCAGAAAAACTGCATGATGCTACGGAGCGGTGGTTTTCACTTTGGCCACGAACTTCTTCTCCTTCACCCTCCGGTTCTGGAACCAGATGGTGATCTGCCGCTCCGACAGGTTGGTCACGGCCGAGATCTTCCTCCTCTTGTCCTTGGTGATGAACTTGTTGGCGCCGTACTCTTTCTCCAGTTCTTTGAGCTGGAGCTTGGTGTACGGTATCCGCTTCTTCCTGCCGCGGCGGAAAGGCGAGCCGTCGTGCTGATGCGCCACCACATCTGGTAGAATAAAGCGGACAAAGAAGAAGAAGGCGGTCTATTTACAGGATGTCGGTTTCTAGCAAAGTGGAATACAAAAGTGTGCTGTGTGGTGTTTAGTGTGTGTGGCTTTAAGGGAGGAGGACAGCGACGTTATGCGTGGAGCTGATTGGACATTCATCCTGCAGACAGACACACAGACAACATGGTGGATGTCTGTTGTGTCTGCAAGCAGCACGACCACGCGGCTGACCTGCACACAGCTATTCCTCCTTGTATCATCCTTGTATCCTCTTTGGATTGCTTTGTATTTATTAATTTGTATTTCATTGCATATTGTCAATTTCCCCTGTGATAAATAGCCTAAATCACAAATTACTGCGCTGATAGTTCTAATTAATTCTTCTATTCTTCTAAGTGTTATGTGTGTGTTAACTACAGCTAATATATGAGCATTAATCACCCAATAATTAGCTTATCATCAGGTCAACAGGTGAGTCGAACAGTACCAGGCAACACATGACCTTTTGATTAATAATAGCCTTTCCTTAAGGAGCATGGCAAGGCGCAATATACATCTAAATATGAATATGGTCATCTATACAGCAACAGATAAGAATGCACAGTTCTAATAATACTAAATTACGCTCCAAACAGCGTGTCTTATTGCACATCAGTTGCACAAAACGCTGTCAGACCAGATGGGATTGTTTAAGCTTTGATTAAAAGCCACAAGTCCCTGCTTGAAGCACACTGATATATATATATATATATATAGAGTAATTATGTAATAATTATAGAATATATATAATATTAAGTGTACATATATATATATACATATATATATATGTATGTATATATATATATATACATACATATATATATATATGTATATATATATCAGTGTGCTTCAAGCAGGGACTTGATCATTTTGTAATAATTATAGAATTATAGAATATATATACTATTAAGTGTATATATATGTGTTATATATAAGTATATATATATGTATATACATTTAATATTATATATATTCTATAATTATTACATAATTACTCCAAAATGATCAAGTCCCTTGAAGCACACTGATATATACACTTAATATTACATATATTATATAATTATTACTTAATTACTCTAAAATGATCAAGTCCCTGCTTGAAGCACACTTATATGTATATACACTTAATATTACATATATTATATAATTATTGCATAATTGCATTAATTTAAATGATGAAGTGTGTATTTTATTATCAGAGCTAGTGTGGCAGTGTAACAGTGGCTATTTTTCAATTCTATAATTGCTTCCTAAACAAGTCACATGTGACTAAATGTTGTCTTGTCTAGCAACATAGCAAAATTCCTTTCCAGACGTTTTACAGGAGAATAAAAATGGGTTTATTACCAGCCAGAGCGGACTTCCAGAGGTGTCCTGCCTGTCCCTGGTCCTTGGAGCAGTACATCTGTCCCCCCCAGCCGTTGGTGAGAGCCCATGGCTGGTAGCTGTCCATGGGGAGCGTCAGGGTGTCATGGCGCGGCTCACCGGAGCCCAGCGTCTGAACCACCGACACGTCCAGGTAGCTGGCCATGGACTGGTACGGGCTCGGGTAGCCGTGGTAGAAGGCGAACTCTTTGGCACGGTGGTTCGTGTACTCGTCAGAGTTCACCGCCGTCGTGTCCATATATTGCGAGCTGAGCGCTGCACCCGCCGCCGTCTGCGTGCACGACTTCAGAGAACCGCGCCCCATCCTGCACGGGTAGTACCCGTTACCGAAGTAGCTGTACGGCAACGCGGCGGCGGCAGAGGAGCTCTGGTGCGGCACGGCGGCCGCCGGACACGGCCCTGCCGCCGGACACGGACCGGCCGCGCACTGCTTACCCGCAGACAGGCCTGTCTCGCTGGAGCCTGCAGCGGACACGTCCACTGTGGAGTAGCCGGCCGAAGAGTGCACCAGGCCGGACGGGTGTCCGCCCAGAGCCGCGGCGGCCGCAGAGTGCGCCATAATGTTGCGGCACTGGCTGGCGGCGAAGTTGCCGCTGCCCACCAGCCCTTCCATGTTCTTGTTCAGATCGTCCAAGTTGTTGTCATACACAAACATCACCGTGTCCGCTGGCCAGCGTGGGTTTAGAACCAAGGAGGCTGTCATAGGCGCTCCTTTTCCCGGTCTGGCCTCCGTTCGTCTCCGGTTCCCTCTCAGACTCGGTCCGCTCCGGTGCGCTTTAAGCTGCTACATTGGCTGAATGAGGTGAACGGGTGCACATTTATTCTCCTCTGATCTTCTGCCTCTCGTGCTCACACACACAAGCTCAGGTAATGCACTTGTACCGTCACGCGCGCTGTCACAGCACGCGTGCGCTGCCTTGTTACTGCACAGTTTAGTGACGGTGCTTGCTCCGAGGCAAAGACTCCCGGTAACCGGCCGGACCTCCGGTTTACATCCTCCCAGCCGCAGCCTTGACGCAACAAGCCCCCGCGGGACCAGGAGGAGGGAGGGAGGGCGCGTGTCCATTGGATGAGACCGGACGGTCACGTGATGAGGCAATAGAAAAAGAAAAAAAAAGCAGGAGATGAAGAGACTTGTTGGGGATTGTCAGTCAAAGAAAAATATTTTTATGAGGCTCGAGCTGTGGCACGAGAAGAGCATGAGCTCTGTGGAGCGGTCCAGCTCCCTGAATGCGCCGCTTCTCCTCGTGCAGCTGCATCATGTCAAAATCAAGTGTGTGTTCTCCTGCGGGCTGCCAGCAACACTGATATTATCATTGTGACAAAAGAATAAATCACTTCAACGTTTTTTGTGTTGTGCGTCAAAGCGCATGTGGAGTGCGCACTCAGCAAACGGAATTGCCAGAACTTGAACTAGTTTATATCATTCATGCTGGGTAAATATTGTCTATAGTCTACACTAGGTGTGGATACACCTGCAGTAGACACAAGGACGGAAATATGAAGTCAATTAAAAGTCTAATATGATATTGAAAGAAGATGAATGCTGATTTGTTCAATTCTTCTAAATATGACCTGTGATATTCGGTGGGAAAAAAAAATTGAGAGTTATGGACACATTTAAAGACTTATAACCGGCGCTGCCAAATGCATGAAAAGGAGTTTATCGTTGTCATAAAAGTATTAGAAAATATGAACAAACCAGGAGTATTCCCAGCGTTTTCAAAAGAAACATTTGATTATTAAAATAATTGTACCCGCTTGGACATTTCTCAGCCTGAATTTATGTGCGCTTTTAGCCACATGTCCGCTCTCACACCATCAGACTGAAGGAAGCGTAAAAGGGGATTTATGGAAGGGATTTGAAGGTCTTAAGATTTCAGAAATGTGGCTTCAGTTCAAAGCGCTTCAGAAAAGTTTTTCACGGCACTTCTGAGCCGCGTTATTTGCGTAATCATTTCACTGGCTGCTTATGGGTTTGAATTTATGTGAGAGCTGCTCTCTCTCTCTCTCTCTCTCTCTCTCTCTCTCAAACTGCGCCTGGTGCTGTTTGGAATGAACTCTTCTGACACTTTTTTTATTTTCTCATCCATTTCTTTAGGATCAACCTCTTCATGCACCCAAATCCTGCATGCTGAATGCGCCTTCATGGATTCAATGTCACTTTCTACGTGCATTAACGCCAAATGTGCCGCTTCATGTTTAAAGCCGCTTCCTTGGATGAATGGCGCGCGATAGGTGACTGCAAACAGGAGCCAGTATTGTCCTAAGAATAATATAGTTAGTTGTCATTATTAGCATCCCTTCAGTGGGATACTGTTAAAGAAAATAAAAGACTCAAATGATGCGTATATAACACGCTATGTTTTTGCATATTGCTTCAAATGGAATCGTGCAGATTTAGCACTATTTTATAGAGTTATTTTGCATAAATGTGGTATCTGTGGAAACGCACAACACCACGAGCTTGTAATACTGAAACTTTGACAGTGAGTGCAGCAGGACTGACCCTTCTGAGCAAATGGCTCTAAAATGTGGGCGAATATTTTATTTTGTTTTATTCTGGTTTGTTCATCCGTCCTCTACTACAGGCCGCTGCGCTGATCAGGCTACTTTCTTTTCCTTTTCAGGTCCTATAGGGGCTGAAGAAGTCCACGTTTCGTTGTGTGTCAACCGCAGAATAGATTTCGTAAAAAAATACACATTTTTTTTTTTGCATTATTGTTTATATCAGTCTGTTGTGTGGCAGCAGAGAAGAGGAGCAGGTGTGAAAGTGCTCCAGGTGACGGGAGGCGGAAGCTGCAGAGGATGAGAGCAGGACAGTAAACACACACATGTGGCTGTTTTTTTTCTCTCCGTGTTTACTTCCGCTGCGTATATCTTGTCAATCTGGAGCATCCACAGTAAATGGAAATAAATTAAACTACTTGTTTGAGTTCAGTGGAGACTGAATTGATAAAACAGCATGTTCAGAAAGACGCACTAAAGAAGTATAAAGTAACCTGAAATGTGAATTATTTAACAATTGAATTTAACGCTTTAAGTCATTATAGTTTATATAAGATGACTGAAAGACATGAAGAAGAATCGAGAATTTCTTTGTTTATCTTTAATTTTTTTTCTGGTTTTACGTTTGGCATTAACGACGGATGTAATATTTCAAAATGAATAAAATAAAACAATGAAAAATAAAATAAACAAGACATTAAAAACAAACTTAAATGAAGGTCCACTATTTGGGATGGATTTTGGAAACTAAATTCGCTGATGAATACCGCAAGATGCGAGTGAAAGCTCCAGAAAAAGGCACAATAAGGAAACTCTCACTTGGTGTTTTCTTTTTTTGTTTTGCTTATTGTTTATCAAACTATTGTTCCAATGTCAAGAATTAATTTTCAAGTTCAAGTAAAATAAGCTAAAAAAAAATAAAACACATGATTACTAAGTAGACTAGCCTTAGTGAGAAGCTGTTTGGGGTTTGAGGGAAATGATGGAGTCTTTAATATCAGAAACAGAAAAGAAGGATGAGCAGTGTGAACATACTGTGAAGCTATTAGAAGAGTGTCTGCCCTTCTCTCCCACTAGATTACAAAAACATATTCAAGGATACATCACCCCTCTGTGTGAAATGTTTAAAAGATCAAGGAACTCTGTCAAACCAGTTCTTACAATGTCATAGGTTCTTTTTTGGGGTCATTTATTTGATTTTTTTCTAACTGCGTTATTTGTGGTGGCTGAGGGAGAATGAAGGATAGACAAGACGCTCAGGCTATCTCACTATCTGCACTGCTAGACAGAAAAACTCAAGGTACAAATCTGGAAATCTGAGAAGTCCCCAACATTTCAGGAAGTATTTTACATCTATAGAGAAAATAAGATTCACTCTGTCAAACAGAAAATAACCAGTCGTTGGTCTGCTTGAAACATTAGAGTGAATGGTTAATGGCCTAACAGGTTCACTGTGTTATGTGTCAATCCCTTGCCACTGATACATTTTCCTCTTTTTTTTCGTTACCGCTTATGTTAGTTTATCTTTTCTTTAGCTGATTTTTTCCTGTGCGTATTTCTATACATCTTTACCAATTCAATAAACATGTTAAAAAAAAGAAAAGTGTTCACATCATGTGTATATTGCAGCCGAGTGAATGTGATTACATCCTCTGTGTGTGTGTGTGTGGAGTTCTGTTCCTCCATCCCATCATAATAACACCTAGTCCACTGCTTTAAAAAGCTTCGTATTGAAAAGTCTCTGAAGTGTTCTGTGGGTTGTGCAGCGTGGGCGACACTGGACAAACACACACAAACCACCCAGACAGCCAGTCTCTCTCCCATAGTGTGGTCTACTGGGCTGGGGGGTAGGGGGGCAGACTGGCCCCTGAGGGTCAAGGTCAAGTTTAACACGGAAAGGGAGAGAGGGAGAGGAGGAGGGTGGATGGTGGAGGGGGGGCAGACAGAAAGAGAGACAGATGTAATGAGCTCAAGTTCAAGGCCACCGCACACCTTGAAGTTTCTTCTGTTTCTGAGCGCGCGTGTGTGTATGTGTGCGTGTGTGCGTCAGTGCAGATGACACGGAAGACGCCACGGTGTCTCAGTGATGGGCACCGGCACGGCCCAATATAACCAGTCTAACCGGTATAAAGACAAACATCCCACCACTGCTGCTGCTCACTCCATAAATCATTAACCCAGAAGATTCAGATTAGAGGGATTACTTCACCTCAACAAATTATCAACACAGTTCTCAATTAAAAAACAGCATTTGTGCATTTTCTCCCAGTGATTCACGGAGCGGTGGGCAGTTAATTACTGCATAAATGTACATGGAGAGATAATAAGAGAGCAAAGACCCAGAATCTCCGCGTACATTTGGTCCTCCCTCCAATAAGGAGACGTCATTTAAAATGGGGACTGAAAGAAAATGTTAAAAGGAACTGCGATGGAACCTAAATTAGAAAAATACACAGATAAATGCTCATACATGCAGCATCATGTTATTTTGTTTTTATTTATACTTAAATATGGCCTACTTTGTATCTGTGGTCTATAACGGTGACAGCACTTTGCATTATAATAACTCACATGAACGAAAGTTCTGCCGTCGTTTCATCGTGACCTTCCCAAGCTGCTGCAGACATCCCCACATATGATTTTATTTTGATATGATCAGGTATCAGGTAGCTTTTTAGTATCATATTTGGTATTCAATTTAATTCAAAGTACTTTATTCGTTCCTCAAGGGGCAATTTGAGTCAAACACCAGCACAATCAATTCATTCACACACAGAAAACGATGCAAAAATACTACTGTGGAAGGCTTAATGATATAGTGGCAATCCAGCGCTGCAGAACGTCCCCACTGAAAGGCTGGTTCTTGAGACACCAAGAAACATGGATGATGACCTGGTGATGGAGTGATTTATCCTTGAAGCCTACCGGACCTACCGGACATAACGGGCCCAGAGGCCCCTACCGCCACCAGTGCCTCTGACATGTCTTGTTGGAAAGTCACTTATCTTATTACATTGAACAACTCCTACCAAGTCTGATCTGATATGTTATAATAGTTTTTTCCCCCTATTATATAGCTGCGTAATAAATGTGTAAATATGAATTATTAATGAATTAAGAGTTGATACTACAGATGAATACAGTACATTTTAACTGCTAGATATCACAATTAAACTTGCCCAGATGATTACTCACATTACGATTCTGATCATGTTTAAATACGCAAATGAGGCTTTATCTAATGCTAACTTTTGGTGAATTCAGGAGAAATGCACAGACGCAAATGGATTTGCATTTATATAAATAACATGGGGCTTTTCCCGACTATTCACAGCGGTTTACACTACATTTCAGCATTCACACACACATGGCAGAGGCTGCCATGCAAGGTACCAACCTGCCCATCAGGATCTAATATAAATAGTCATTCACACACTGATGGCTCAGCCTTCGGGGTTAAACATCTTGCTCAAGGACACATCTATATGTGGACTGCAGGAGCCGGGGATCGAACTGCCGACCTTCCGAATAGACCAAGCACAGTAGAATAAATACCTACGTGTTTTCTTTCCATTAGCCTGACAGAAGACATGTAATGGAAGCAGCTCAAACTTGACGAGTGCAGTGTCTGTAGTGTCTCACCTTAAATATACAGTATGACGCCACAAAAAGCTCTTTATAAGAACATATAACCTGCGCCACAGCATTTAGATGTATATCTGTGGAGAGGTTGGATCTGCTGTGGTAGGACGCACAGGCACTTTTCCTCTACAGCATTAACAAAATACTGAGAGAGCAGCACTTTGCAGGTTAATCTTATAAATGTAGCTGAAAAAGACGGTTGCTATGCGGACATACTACTGTAAGAACACTGTTTACAGATGAAAACCGACTGAAATTATTAAATGACGAGACTGACAGTATTTTATTTCACAATTCAACATCGAATGGATCCAAAAAAAAAGAGCCAGATCACCAATACAATGAAAGAAATAAAAATGTTTGGGTTGGCACAAGTGGTGTAAAAGCTATTGATGATGTGATACATGTCGAGTCTTTGCACCTGATATAAAACATGAGTTCAGGCTTCATCTCATCCTCAGCCTTGCTTTAGTTTGAGTTTTCTTGGTTAGTGATGTTATCCATCCATCCATAAAATGTCACTCACCATTGCTGTCTCCATCAAAGGACATTTTTTTTCTTGTATTCCTATAAATTTACCAGCTGTATTTACTATTACTACAATTCATTCCTAGCAGTCAGTCAAAAATAAAATATTATAGGCCTATACCACCAGATTTGAGAAACTATTTCCAGGTGGTCCCTCATCATAATTCCAAGATTTAAAAAAACTTGTGACACGTTGTGGGGGATCCTGTCAAAGGTTGCAGTCTATATCGGGAGTGTCTTCAGTGCTGCTGAGGATATTTAACACTCATCAGCTCAGGTGAAATGCAGGGTCAGCAGAGGAGCTGTGCTCCCCATAGCTCCAGAATTAGCTGATGGGCGCGGTTCATAAGTGAAGTGCAGCAACTGATACTTTTGTTCTGTCAATCATATTTTTCTCAACATTCAGCTTTCAGCGATTCAAACTCAACCTATACTGCAGCTGCATTGCATTCTGGTCTGTTTTCTGCATGTATACAGTAGGTCTTAAATTGGCCTCTTTGCCTAACAACAGGACTAAATGAAGCCTCCAAAACTTCTCTGAAAGATGTCCTGTAAGCAAACACCACTGGAGCTGCAGGATGTTGTTGGGTTACCCATAAAAAACAACACAAAAAAAGGAAAACACCAAGCAAAATGTAACCAATAGATGTTTATTTATGCTGTTTAATAATAATAAAGGTTTTCTTTTTTTAAAGTCTTTGCAAATTCCTGCAGAATCTGAATATTTCAACACAGGATCAGCAGTTCGTGAAATAGTCACAAAATGTAATATATTTGATTCGTGTACATATACACGAATTTCCATTTTTTTTTTGTTTAGTCTGTTTATTGTCAATACTGTATATACTGCTCCTATTTTTATACTTCCTTCTATTTAAATGGTTCATATTTTGTTACACTTTATTTAGCTCTTTTTTTACTGTGTTAGCTGATGCATCTTGTTTTCTGCACTATCCCCTTTGCTGCTGTACACTGCAAATGTCCCCACTGCGGGACTAATAAAGGAATATCTTATCTTATCTTATCTTATCTTGACTCTCAGCACAAGTAGTTTTCCTACAAATGTCCAGCAACATGTGACACACATGTCAATTTCTGCCCCAGTCTTTTCAAAATAAAACTACTTATTTAGGTTTAGGAAAAGATCGACTTGGTTAGGTTTAGACAACCAAACTACTTAGTTAGCTTGAGTAAAAGTTTGCAGTTTGGGTTAAAATAACTCAGGAAGTGCTGTAATTTAAGTACGGAAGTTACCTGACAAATAAATCTGGTTTCTCAGGGAACAGGAACACCGATCTACTGGGCCAAAGTCTTGTGTTTTTTTATCCATTCATCCCGACCTCCTCCCTACACAGTGTTCGTTATGCTACTTCCCGGTTCACAATTATGTTGGTTAGATACAAATTGATTTTGTACTGACCATCACAATTTTTTTTTTGAAATTTGTGTCTGTGTAAACAAATCAATACATTCAATTTTGTGACTATTTCACAAACTGCAGTGTGACTGGGCTGAATATTTAGAGTGGATGTGAGAGGGGGCGATGGATTGTTTTTAAAGGGTAATCCAGCGGGATATTAGTAGGACGGAAGAACGCAAAGGGCCACATGGTTGGCATTTAACAATCTATTTCACTTATCAGAGCCTGCACAAGGGGAAATTGAACTTAATTTCATGAAAAGTAATGCCAGTTGTGAACAATTGTGCATCTCCTTTTAGGAAAACATTGACCAAAACTTTACTCTCAACTTAACCGAACGCACTATCCCAAATAGAGGACCTCTGTTAACGACACAGTTTCAGTATATTTGTCTGACTGACCTTCAGCACGAGGTGACCTTCAACAACTGGTTTTCAGGAAGCAGAGCGGTAATTAAATTTACAAACAATTTTGTTTTTGCAATTTATTGTGAAATAGTCAAACTTTATGGAGTGCACATATATAGCCAACAAGGTGAAAGTATTTATTTATTTTAGTATTATTTTGTCATGTTGGCTGTGAACTTCCCAGATTTCCAACATTATCTTCTTCACAACTTCTACAGGATGCAGCAGATGGTCCGGCTATGAACTGATCGTTCTGAGGTCAAAGTTACTGCAGGAGGTGAAAATTATCAACATTCTTTCAGTATAAAAAATTTATCATATCAAACATTAAGTCAATATTTCAAAAACATTATTCAATGATGGTAATCAGTGTCTGTTTACATGCTGATCAGACTGAGCTGTGGCTACAGTGACCTTTGACCCCATTAGTCTGATGAACTTGAGCTGCTGTTTGAGGAAAAACAGTTTTTTTTTACTGAAAATTGAAATATTCCAATAGTCTAATGGTTCTTTTACACATATTTCCCCCAACACTAAGCCTCATGTGCAGAATAGTTTCATCTTTGGAAATAATACACAATTTTGGCTCCATATAGGAAAGAAGTGTATTTAGTCGCAGGAGTATTGAGTTTATTTTCAAAGTGCCACTATAGTATTTGAGCCTTGCTCAGCTTTGAGAGAACATACTATGCCACCATGTAAACCTGCATGTGTGTTGTGCCTGCAGCTCTGGTGCAGCAGCGTGGTTGTTGCTCCGCCTCCATGCAGCACACAGCAGCCTGCCAGCCTCTCATTCAGCTCCATACGTCATTATTACTGCGGCTCATTAAACTCCCTGCAGCCGTACCTGACGCCTGTGTGAAATCAGGTCATGAAACTGAAGAAATTGAAGCTTGGCAGCCGGTTCGTTTCTATAGACTGGTTTCTATGATGTTCACCAGTCGAGGCGAGGGCAGTGGTGTTCTGTTGGTTAATGAACTGCCTGCTGCCTCCATACTGGCATCCATACTGCCTTAATTATATGTCACGACTCACTTATTCAGAAGGCAAAGCTCTTTAGTTACTCATTAATAATTCAGCTATTGAGGTTATTCAAATATATTCAGATTCTCCATCTACAAGACGGAGCCTTAGGATGAGAGAATGATGCAGGACTCGTCATAATGATAATAATAGTAATAATAATTAGGGCTATCAATCGATTAAAATATTGAATCGCGATTAATTGCAAATTAATCGCACATTTTTTTTATCTATTCAAAATGTACCATTACATTACATGTATTACATACATCGCTTGTTACATGCATAGTGTCCTTTAAAAAAAAACGTGTGTTTCCACAGGAAGTTAGGTTTAGGCAACACAACCACTTAGTTAGGATTAGGAAACGGTCGGACATTAATTTCACTGAGTAGCGACTCACGTGATAAAATAAGACAACGTACTTTGAGTTTCACACAGGACATGAACACCGGTCTCCTCATTGAAAGTCTTGTGTTTGTTTGACCCGCCCACCCTGAACGGACGCTCACGCTATTAATACTACGTCACTCCGACCGTCGGATAACAATAATAAGGTGGTTTTACATTAAAGCCCAGTTTGACACATACTGTTGCTAAAGGGTGCCTCCATACGTCGGTTTCCGATGTCGAGGGGCACTTACTAAACTTAGAAGTCTGACTCAGCCTACAGTATAACGGGTTTGTGCTCAGGAGTAAGGTTGTTGTCCGTGATGATGATATAACCAGTGAGCCAATGAATACTTTGCTCCTATTTGCTGTTTTGTTGGGCTACTTTCTCTGTGTAGACTCAGTGAGTGAGCCTTAGAGGATGCCCGCATCATAAAGACAGAACTTCACAGAACAAATCAGCTGACGACATCACATTTGATGAAGCAGCCATTAACACTCCGACGGCCCGCCGTTGGGTCTGGCTGCTATTTGGTCTTTTGGAGGTTGTTGCGGGCTGAGTTTTCAAGCTTGAGTGAAGATACTGGTATCATATGAAACTAGATGACTTAAGGAATCCATTGGTACAAACATGTCATGCTGGCATGTCAGGAGGGAGGCTAAGTACCGCTACGAAGTTACGGCAAAATCTTTGCAAGGAAAAACTGTCATGGCCATTTTCAAAGGGGTCCCTTGACCTCTGACCTCCAGATATGTGAATTAAAATGGGTTCTATGGGTACCCACGAGTCTCCCCTTTACAGACATGTTCACTTTATGATAATCACATGCAGTTTTTTGAATGCAGTATAACTGTGTTATTTTTGCCTACACTAAAAATGGTGTATCTGAATATTTCTGCATACTGGGGTCCCTAAACAGTCTTGAATTACATAAATTGTGTGTCACTGTAAAGCTGAGACTCTTGTGGATCCAATGAGCCAAACTGTATTCATGTGTGATGATGTTAATCCCCATAGTAGCCATTTCATTTAGTAAGACCATTTTTTAAAACTTGACCTCACTGTATAAAATGACCTGTTGTGACCTCTAGGATAACCACAGTCTCATGAAACTTTACAACCACAAACTAGAGACCTAGAGCATTCAGAGGATGGATGGCTAAGGGAGTTTCTGAGCAGTTTACATAACAGAAGCGCTCGCCAGCCAATCGCCAAAATATTGAATTCTTACAGAAATTTCCAAATGTCAAACGTTTTTGATCCCAAATCACAGCATGGCTTTTTTCTATGGTGTTCCTCAAGGTCTTGGTGTCATAATGTGGTATTTTTTAGGGATTATTGATCATTTTTATCAATTCTCCAGTGGTACATTTTTTTAAAATTTAGCACCAAATCTGTGTAACAAATGGTTTCAACCCAAAAATTGCTGCAACAATTTATGAGACATAATAGAGCATGGGAATGACCATCATATACTTCTATCATAATGTTCTACGCTCTTATACACTTTCACTATTTATTCTAATTGATTAATTCAGTTTTAATGCATGTTTATTTCTTATTAAAGACTAGAACAACTTGACACACAGTGCTGAAATGCATCTCAAATTAATCTTCAGGTTCCCAGCTTTCAGATGATGTACACCACTTCTATGTGACGTCTACTGTTGACCTGCTATCTCCACCTGAACGTCCCCTGCCCGCTCTAAAAAAGAGGGCGGAATGGTAAGGGGTTAAAGACATAAGATATATCTGATCAGTATGAGAATGTGTTGTCTACATTAAAATTGCAATCATAAACCAAGCAAATGTGTTATTTAAGTTATTTGATTTCTCTATGAAGTTTTGATGTTAATGTAATGTAGGCCGATGTCAGTCTAATTATTTTCCACATTTTTTGCCATATCATGAAACAGTATATCAATTTTCTTTTTTGAAGCAAATCACCTTCACTCAAATACAGGGTTCTACCCAGCATTCATTGTGTCTTGTGTCCTTGAACTTGACCTTGTTGAGCTTAACAAGTGCTGTGTGTGTGTGGGGGGGGGGGGGTAACTTCTATTAAAGAGTAAAGAGACTACAACTAATAGGCCTACTTGTCTGTAACAGAACTATTATTATAATTAGTTATATCATTATTTCATCATATTTTTTCTTATTCAGTGGGTCTGAAAATAATATAAAATCTGTCCCTGCTGTCTGTACTGATGAGAAAACTCAGTCATCTTTTGTTGCATTTCGACAAACCCTCCTACATTTGAATATATAATATATATTTCTGTCTCGTTCATAAAACAGAACATGGTGGTATTATCCTGTGTGCAGAGTCTACAAACAGATGGTGTTTCTGCAGCTCTCTGCTGGGCTGTTACTGAAGAATATTTACGATTGTTCTGTTGCCAAATATGACAGTGATGATTATTGATTCAGCAAAAACAGAGAGCGATCCAACAGCAATAGTGAGAGCCACATCTGAAGGAGGAAATTAATCTGCAGCAAATTTCATAATTGATTAATCATTTGAGTCGCTGTCACCGACGCGGGCCCTGGTTCGAGTCCCAGTCAGAGACGCTTCTCCCCGGGGCGCTTCACAGCAGCCCGCTGCAGCTAAATGCTTAGGATGGGTTAAATGTAGAGGTTATATTTCATGTATGAACACGTTTGTACAGTATATGACAATTGTTTTAAAGTTTACGGTTGTTTTTTTTAGTTTTCTTTGACTTCTACCTTCTATCTTTGAGTTTTTGTTGGTTGACAAAACAAGACAATTGGAGACTTTGCTGTCTTATTTTTCCTCATCTGGTCTGAGGACAGATTGTAAAACCCTTTGAGGCAAATTTATGATTTGGGGCAATATCAATCAAATTGACATGACAAACGATTAATTGATCAAGTGAGAAAATAATCAGCAGATTAATCGAAAATGAACAAAGTTGTTTGTTGCAGCCGAAATTGTAATACTACATACTAAATGTGTTGAGAAATGTGACGACAGATTTGAACAGGTACAAAAACGTATAGATGTTGATAACAGAAATATACTTTCATATACTTTTTTTTATGATTTGTGTTTTTATTTTTATCTTTGTATGAATGACCTATCTGTCTGTTTCGGTAGTGTACACGTCTTTCTTGAGAATGTCAATGCAATTAACTCTCTAAATAAAGGTTAAATAAATAAAAAAAATCTAAGAAAAAAGATCCTGTAATTGGACGTGGTGATGTTGCTCTTAATGAATGAATGAATCTGCTAAAAAGGGGCCTTCACATCACCAGTGTGAGGCCATTACGGTAAAGATATCACTGCTCGTCCTTAAGTCAAGGTGGAAACTACACAGGTAATGGATCTTTTTTTTTTTTTTTGACTTATATTTTTTCAGTCTTATATTACCCTGCTAGCCTATAATTACAATAATAATAATTATTATTTTCTTATTAAGTTATTCTAAAAAGCGTCGGGAAATAGATGGATGGGCGGACTGGAGATGGAACTCACAGTAGACTATAGAGAGTGAATAAAATGCTGGTAGTCTACTGTAACTATATGAGGAAACCAAAGAAATAATTTATTACAGGGTGGAATGATTTCATAACGAAATAAGGTTATTGTTATTATCAGTGCATTATTATTAGGCTATCATTATTATTAGTAGTAGTAGTACTAGTAGTAGTGGTAGTAGTAGGCCTAGTAAGTGTAGTAGCCTAATATTAATGTTAAGTGAGGTCGTGTAGCCTGACTGTCTGACGGAAATAAATAAACAGACTCGGTGTGACTTCATGAAAGCCTCCAGGCTCCACGTCCAGACTGAAACCAGCTTTTAGTCTATTTATTAAATTATATATTTATTTCATTTAGAAACCAATGTTAGTGCGTTGCTTCGGCCCTGTAATGTATCTACTGTAACTATACTGGGCGCATTAGACCCGATAGACCTTAAGAAAATCCACCGCATGGCTATTATATTATTAAGATGATTTCTATAGAAATTGAACTTTGTTAAGCAGATAGTCGTCAGTTTATTGCCATTTGTTTCAAAGATACAGTACATGCACTGTTCACTCAGTAACACTGGCTGATATTACGGCTCTCTGTCAGAGAGTGAAGCAGATCATGTCAAATTCTGCTCATCCAACCCATATACTTTATATTTTGCAATACAATGTTGTTTAAGAAAAAAAAATAATGTAAAAAATAAATGAATGTATAACTGAGCAGTATCAAGGCAGGAGTTTGAGCAGACATTATACACAGCTGATTCACATCTCTTCATGTTTTCTGATGCAAATGAGACGAAAACGTCTGTAGGCTAAGTTTATTTTTCCTCCCATGGTTCAACAGTCACTTTATTAAAAAAAATTATATGACGACGACAACGTATGTACAAAATTGAATAAAGTAAAGTACATTTTGCTGTTTAATTTTTAAGTACAGAGTGCAGGATGAGATCAGCTGCTTAGATGTTGAATAGACAAATCTTTAAAAATCCCATGATTCTTAAATTCAGTTATTTCTGATATATATTAAATAATTTTATGCTTTTTTTCGCATACAGGTTTTCAGATGTCCACGAATAACCAGATTTAGTTATCATATAGCAAAGGGAGCAAAATAGACTTGGCTCTGATTCATTCCCTTTGCTACTGTACAGAATGACTGAAATCCTTCCCATCAGGTCAGTTTGCAGCATTAAGCCTCCACTCAGCCCATTAAAATAAGAGCTGCTGCTGCTGCTGTCAGCCAATCAGAATCCAGTTAGTGTTGAGGACACTGACATTAGTTTCTGCTGACAGACAGGATGCAGTTCATGAGGCCTGTGAGGGCAGGTCTCTCTGTGTGATGTTCTGTTCCCTCTGCGGCCAATAGGAGGGAGCCTTGTACCTCAAGTCTGACACTCAGGTGATCATCCTGCTCACAGAAACACATGTAAAAGAGCTCTATTAGAGTAATCACACTTGTGTAGACAGACTATGAGTATGCAAATGTTCACCCACTGTTCAAAAACTCAGTGTTTGCATTTCCGTCTCTATTATGCAGTTTGGTGTACATGTTTCTTCCTTCTGCGGACACCTGGTCAACATATTTGGGTATTTGCAGGAGTTCTGATGGATCCTGAGGGCAGAAAATGTTCCATTGACCTAAAACCCCTAAAACAAAAACACTGTAATTATCACTGTGGATGAACTTGTTAAACTGAAAGTTATTTCACTGTTGACATCTCCACTCTATTTCGGGAGGCTTCAGACAAGAAACAGATCACAGCTGCAATTATTTGGTTGTAATTGGGTGTAGTAATAATAATCAGGGCGAGTAAAATGTCATCTTTAATGGGTAATAAAAAAACAAGAAACTATTTAAGGTATTAGTTCAAGAAGTGGACCCAAATGCAAGAGACCAGGCAGATAGGTGGATGAAACAAAAGCCAAAAAAAACAGAACAAACTTCCAGGTTCTGCAAAACAGGCAGGAAAATAAAATACCGACGCTTTCTCATTCCCCACAACGTGTGATACCAACGCTCAGAGAAAGTGCTCCGTAAGTGTGGTAGTTTAAAGAGCGAATAAGACACACAGGGTGGACAGGAGAGGAGGTGGATGAGTCCAACAAAGGAGACCACTGTTTGTGTCCTGTGTGTTAAATTTCACTTTACATCAGCAGTTTGTTGGTGTCCCGTGTTCACGTTTAGTCTCATTTTCACTTTATAAACGTAGTCATTGTTGTTTGTTGCTAAACATAACTAAATGGTTCTGCTGCCTAAACCTAACCAAGTGTTGTTGTTTGAATTCACAACGTTAACCACGTGTTTACTGCGACCATGAAGTGAAGCCAAGGGGTCAAACAAAGCGTCAGTATGTGACGAGTTAGGTTAAAACAAAATCGATGCTCTTGTCAGTGTCACTTTTTGTGAACCAACCAATCACAGCCTAGATGGGGTGGGACATTGAAAAAAGGTTGATGTGCTCCAGTGAACTTTCATAATGTTGAACTCTGTATTGTGCAATCGGAATTAATATTATACTGGTGGTATATAGAATGCTATTGTATGGAATTAAATGGATATACTAATATTATATAATAATCTGAATATTATATTAGCATTTTACATTTTATTTAATGTTATAATATTATACTAATATACTAATTGAGCCAGATGTGTTAATGGACCTGGACAGTGACCTGGTTGTAGATGGCGATGCTGAAAGAAGTGAGCTGCTGCAGAAATTGCTAATTTAATGGAAGAAGGACATACTGTATGTTTATCTTATACCAAGAAATTGCTTACTGTATTATTTCTTTAATACTGTTAACATGGTTCCAGACATTCATGCTCATTTTAACGCCCACAGAGACGGAAGCACTGTAGGGAATTAACTATTTCCTTTGCGTAGTACGGCGGTTATGTCAGAATTGTCCAGTCCACGTACATTATGTGCTCAACACAACACACACAGCGCTACAGATTTACGATTGGCCGCAGACTGCCTCCTGCTTTGTGTCTGTATATGTGAACAGATATAGTGAATGTAAATGCAAATTTCTGTCTGAATATGGACTTTTTTCCAATAAATTAAGCTCCAAAAACACTATGTCCTACATTTTCCATAATGAGACTTAGTGTCTTTTGTAAGAACCTCTTTAAACAATACGTCCTTCAACCTCCACATGCTAAGTACAAAATAACCACAACCATAAAAGAACACTACGAGCTAGAGTTCAACAGCAGACTACAATGGCAGTGGTGATCATTTCCAACATGTTGTAAAATTCTGCTACGTGAGAGTCTCACATTTTTCAGAGATAATAAGTTCTGTTGTTCCTGCTGATGTTCTTAGCAGCAGCTGCTTCCACTGACTTTTAACACGAAACCCACAGATTTATTGAGCAAACAGTACATCACATCAGGGCAGCAGTTTATTCTGCAGCGGAGTCAGCTGAAACGGATGAAAGATGAACAGCTGCTCGTGTTCGCTGATGCTGCAATGAGAAACACAGTGCTAATTGAGAGCAGAAAGAGTAACTTAAAGTCAATTCTATGACTGACTTTTAGTCCCTGGAACTACCTTTCAAGGATCTAAAAGATTTCTTCAGCAAACTGTTGTCTGCGTTTCCACCGTGAACTAAATACCTGCATAAATTAGGCAAATTAGTCCGCTGACGTATGAAACAACAGTCTCAAAAAATCTATATGATTCGTGTATATAGACACGAATTTCCCTTTTTTTCGTGATGCTCAGCACGACTTTCAACAACTTTCGTGCTTTTTCCTATGAACGTCCAGCAACACGTGATGCACGATGTCAATTTCCGCTCCAGTCTTTTCAAAATAAAACTACTTAATTAGGTTTAGGAAAAGATCACAGTTTGGGTTTAAATAACACCACAAGTGCCGTAACGTAAGTACGGAAGTAACGTGACAAAAACTACTTAGATAGCTTGAAGAAAAGATCATGTATCGCCTTTTTTGGGGGATAAAAAGGCCCTGTAAACTGTCCTCGGAACTTAATTTAGACCCTGGTCCCTGCATTCGAAACATAATTAGGTCCTCAAAAGGTTCTTAGTTCTGGAGGAAAGCTCCTGTGGTGGAAACAAGGCTTTAGTCTTTGTGAGAACTCTAGCAGTGGCATTCTGAAAGAGCTGAAGCTGCCTTAGGGCCTTATTGGAGAGACCTGAGAAAAGAACATCACGGTAGTCTAAATTTATTTGTGGGGGGCGTAGCCTTGGAAGAAGCCCCGTGGGCAGGGGGGGAGTTAGACGGAGCTCCTGAGGGGATGCTACTTTCAAATTATGCTAGCTTTCCAACATCGTCGACCCTATCTTTAATGTGATGCTTAGATCTCTAATGCGGGAGTTTTATACATGGCATGTATGATAATTAGATTTCTTTTTCAGCTGTCACCCCAGCGGTGTGAAACAGACTTGGGAGCAAATAAAAAATAAATATAAAAACATAATTCAAAGTAGGCTTTTTTTTCATATTTTTCATAACAAGTAGGAGGCATTAGTGCTTCAATCAGTGTCGGTTGTAGGATGATATCGGTATACAGACGCACAATGAAATGCTTTGACTTTGCTTGCAGCCAACTGAATTAAAAAAAAATGAAATTAAGAAAACAGGAGGGGGCCCTCCTACGCAGGAGAACACTCCTGCTGAGGAGCTGGCTCTCAGCAATAATGAGGGTTGTCCCTTAATGGAAGTGGTGGAAGGGGGTGTCTTTTCAGACCCGCATGGTGGCAGCTCCCAACAACATTTGTACAGGGTATGTGTCAATGAGTAAATGAAACTAAGTAACCGGGTTGTTAATAAAACACAAATATAATATACTATCATGTATTTATTTGCTCTACAGCTGATGGGGAGACGTTGGTGTTTTGCTGCCACCACCCACCTACACACTGTCTCATACACAGGTAACAGTAAAAGCAACCTGTGGTATACACTGGCTGGCATGTCATCTGCGGTCGCTGATCATGGATTAAATAGACTATTTACATGTCTTATTTTCTCAGGTGGAGGCCCGAGATGATGAGATAGTGTCAGTGTGCTCTGAGAGAGCTTCAGGGAAACACTTTAGTCTTCTGTTACCAATCGTATGCAGTTTTCAGTTTGTGTGGACACCATCTGTGTTAAGTGGTTAACACAGATGGCTTAAATAAAGTTTAATCGATTTATCTTAAATGACTTGCTAATGGGGTGGTCTGCACATGGGACTAACAACTGCTTCAAGTGCTCTCTCTCCTAAAATGAATCAATTGCTTTGATAATTTAGCAGGAAGAGTGAAATTGTCCTCTCCCCGAGCCTGTGGCCTTCACATCTAGGCCAAGACGATCACAAGGGGTAATGAATTAACCTTAATTTAAAGTAGTCAATGTGATGTGTACCTTTCTTCAAGTGAGCCTTGCAAAGGAACAGCTTAAATGTTAAAGCAATTCATATTATGTGTTTTATTTGTTTCAGGTTAGAGCAGACAATGTGAGGTAATGGAAGGACCCTAAAACTGGATATCAAAATTAAAGAATTGGACATTGTGCACAAAAAAATCCTCATGAAAAATCCCAAACTGGAGGTGGAGAAATTAGAGTATGAAAAGAAGGTAATTCAGTAACATTATTTATTTCCAGGCAGGAAAAACAACAAATGTATTTTCCTTTCTACCAGGAACGAGAGAATGGGAGATAAAAAAAAATAAAGACTTGAAAATGAAAAGAAAAAAACGCCTGTTTTATGTGTGTTTAAGCAAAAAATTGTTGGGTGATGGTCTCTCTCTCAGCCCTGCCAGTAGGGTGGTCAAGGGTGATGGGGTCCACAACATCAGGGCGTTGCTGTAATGATCCGGCAAGCTCAGTCAGTGGCCCGTCTGAGCCCACGCAGGCAGGTGAATCGTGCTTTCATTATTCCAAAGGTCGTTTGTATCCTGAACCATTTTAGGCTAAAAAGCTGCTGAGTTGCTGGTCGACTACTACTACTACTTCTATTATTTGCTTATAAATGGCAGATTTGAAAATAGATCTGTAGTTGCCAAACACAGAAGCATCTACATTGGGCTTTTTTTTAGAAGAGGCCTAATCACCCCAGTTTTCAATGGGGAAGATACCACATGTTAACTATTTTTTTGTAGGCATCCACAAGTGTTTGCTACTTTCTACAAACTCTATCTGGATCAAACACCTTGCCAAAATGGCCAGATAGCTTACTAGCCATATCCCTCCACATTTGTTTCGTGGATTCTTTGCTTGTTTTAATCCTAGCATTGAGCTCACTGCCGTCTGACTCTAGGTGTTGCCTCTTTAAGTCTATTATAAAGAGGGTTTGCTCCATTGTGAAGCCATCATTTGCTTGCAGTGACACACTGCTTGAGTTGCTGGCAAGAGAAGACTCTCTCTCCATAGTCTCGCTTTCCTTTCTCTTTTCCTGACATGAAGACCGGTGTTTTGTAAGTTATGTTTTTAGTGAAGTTTTTGACGCATTTTTCATACTTATATTACGTATTTGCTATATGTATTTTATTTTAAGTACTTATTTTAAGAACAACCATGACATTTTTTCGAAACTTTTGTTGGTTTTTGTTGCCTAAACCTAACTGCGGACATTACCGTAGTTTTGTTGTGTGGCGTAAAAGTGACACGCGAACAGCCTACAATTCATCCTATTTATACGCATTCCTGTGAGACCGGGTTGAACAGTGGAGGCATCATCAAGGAGGTAGGAATAAGGGTCCCATTCTGCAAGGTATAGGGGAGCAGTCAGGGGTCGAGAGTTTCCGTCATCCAAAATAAGATTCATCTCCTCATTTAAAGGTCCCATATTGTAAAAAGTAAGATTTTCATGTCTTTTATATTATAAAGCAGGTTTAAGTGCTTTATAAATACTGTGAAAGTATCGAAGCGCTCAATACACAGAGAAATACACACAGCCCGTATTCAGAAATTTTGCATTTGAAACAAGCCGTTGTCCATTTGTGATGTCACAAATATACAATATATAGACCATTCCACGGTTTTAAACGTAAACATTCTAAATGTGTCCCAGTTTATTCCTGGTTTCAATGTATGTTAATGACATCAGCTGACAGGAAGTAAACATGGACCCAAACTGTTGCCAGGCAATGCAATTTTGTTGCAATTCTGTTGCAATTCTGTTGAAATGCACTAAAACGGAGCATTTCAGACAGAGGGTAAATATAGGTATATTCAAGCAGACAGTATGAGGAAAATAAAGTTGGTTTTTTTACATTACAGCATGTAAACATGTTCTAGTAGAAACACAAAATACAAGTATGAGACTGAAAATGAGCACGATATGAGACCTTTAAATACACTGAGATAGAATGGAATCTCCAATTAGTGTACATCAACATCAAATAAAGGTTATCTTAAATGATAAATAAATAAATGTTTGCCGGATTGTAACATAGAAAAGCTATGATTACTGATATTCAAAATTGCACATTCTTCACTGACCCAACTTTCTTTCTTTCTTTTTTATTTACAGTTTTTGGTGATAACGATAAAGTAGGATATAACTTTGGATATACTAAAGTAATAGCATGATCATGATCTGCTCCTGATTTACATAATGAGATTTGCTTTATAAATATAGTAATAAGAATAGTTATTTTTTTATCTCTTTTGCTCTCGTCATCGTATCAAACACATGACTGCAGATTTGCAAGCCTGTTGACAACCCTTCAGAGATATGAATATTTTTGCTGTGCATGCAGCCTACTTTGCATGAGTCTGCTACAGCACTAAAAGCGCATCTTTCTAGTTTGTGCAAATGTATTACCGTTAGGCTTCTGCCAGAGGAACTCGTTCCCTCGGTGTTAATTAAAATGATAGCCGTTATAATGAAAACGAGTGACATTAATATGCGTTAGGCTACTCGTTAAATGGAGCAAATGAAGTTGTCAGCACTAGCAACTAAGTATGAAATGCAGCCTGAGGAAAGTCTAGGGCGGAAACACATCTGTTTCCTTCAGCTGCTGTGCAGTATTAAAAGTATTTCATACTTATTTGTGAGTGCTGATGACTTCATTTGCTACTGTGTGATTTTTGGGTTGCCACCATAGACTGCATTTAACAAGTGGACGTAGTCACCGTGACGTAACCCTTTGGTTTGTGGACCGTTTGACGCCTTGAATTTGGTATTATAGTCGTTGCCATCTTGTTACTTTGCAACCAGAAGTGACACAAGAGGGTGGAGCTATGTACAACCGAACGCTGAATAAGAAAACACTGTGAAAGGGTTAAAGTTCTAAGATGAAAATACGGACAACTCCCAGACCGGACAACGCCGTGGTAGCGACCTGTCAATCACAAGGTAGCCCCGCCCTAAAGCATCCCCTGCTTTATGGTCTATTTGACACTAAATGGGACCATAATTTACTAAATGAACATCATGCTGTATTGAAAAAGACTTGAAACTAGTGATTGAGACCATAAACTCATGTTTACAATGTTTACTGAGGTAATAAATCAAGTGAGAAATAGGCTCATTTTCTCATTGACTTCTATACAATCTCTGTATTTTGCAACCAGAGGAGTCGCCCCCTGCTGGCTATGAGAAAGAATACAAGTTTAAGGCACTTCCCCATGGGCTTCACTTTTCAGAACCGGAGGTTGCCCACTGGTCGGCACCCATTAAACTAGATATTTGAGTGGAGCACGCCAGTTTCGTTAACTGTGCTCCTGTCTAGCTCGGTAGGTAATGTGCAAAAGTCAGTAAGTATTATATGTATTTCCGAATTTTTTGGCATTTTTAACATTTTTCCGAATACCTTTTGTGCAGCATCACCCTGTCGGGTTATTCTTTAACAACAATGACTGGCTCGCTGTACATTATCCCTTACATAAGTGATATAGCCTATTATATACACACAAGCACACTAACGCCTATCTATTTAAACAAACTCTTTTTTACTTTTTTATATATGATGTGATTGATCATCCATTCGTCACCAGACAGTAGGCTATAAGGTGCACATACACCTTCAATTTCCTTCTCATCTACAACTAATGGTTGTGGCTACAGACAGAGAGAGATAGGGAGGAAAATAGAATTACCAAATGAAGACCGCTATAGCGTGCGCCCTATGGCAGTTGGCATCAGCTGCTGCATGAAATGTGTCAGCAGGAAAGACGCCGTTCACAGCGCTGGAAAGCAAGGATGCGTGATGCCATCCTGCTTTTAATGTCGTCGTAAAAAGAAGGAGCTGATTTGATTGGCATTAAAGATGACCAACCGCAGGTAGCGGGAAGGTAATGCACATATGGACACGTGCTTTTATTAGGGAAGCAGACATACAACATGTTTGTCATAAAGGATAGAAAGTTGTGCTTTTAATTTTGACAAAACATTTTATTGTGCAAAATTTTCTGGCTCAAGGGTATAACATATGCACACTTTAACAGCTTGTGTTCTTTCTGCAGCCTGAAGATCCACCAGCACCCGTCTACAAATTAATTAACAGCATTGCTCCCGGGCTAAGAATTCATTTTGATGAGGGAACAAGACCTCCTACATAATTATCAGCTCAGTCATGTGTCCTTGGAGGCCTTGATGCAGTGTCTGCGACCTGAGAGGAGACAGGTCTGGGGACACCACATAACTGTACTAATAACCCGTGTCACAGGAAGGCGTATAAATACCACGACATTACACAGACATTTCGTATGCTACGCAAACGACTGCAGTTGGGTTTAGGCAAGAAAACCACTTAGGGTAAGGGAACGTCAGGGTTGGGCTTAAAACAAGTATATAAACTAAGTAAAACACGTACGGACACAACGTAACGCAACTACGGAAAGCACGTCGCAAATGTAATAATATCATAAGTATCATAATTCATCCTTCTCGCTTTATATACTACATCACTAAGCCCCGGGCCACACAGGGAACGTCAGCAGAACCTGTTGCTATTTTATTTCACAGTCCATCTTTACACACAACACTGCCCGTGTGAACAGCACGGCTCAGCTGCGTCTCTTCTAGAGATTCGATGTCTCGCCTCTTTTTACCGCGAGCTGCGCGGTTCACAGCGACAACAGACAGTGAAAGTGATCGTTTGACTTTATATTGACATCATATCAGCAACATTACTACAGTTTCAATGTCAGTATCTGTAGAATATGTCAAGGACATGAAAAAAGTAAAGATTTATTTTTAAATCAACACTTCCTGTTTTCATTTCAAAATAAAAGTCAAAATCAAGCATTTTTTTTCTGCTGACAGAATTCCTTCATTTGTTAACACAAGGTTTTTATTCTGAAATATGTGCAGGAGAGTGTTGTAGGAAATGCAGTGACTTCTACGGCTCCATGAATAAATAAAGTACGGGGGTTTTAATTGTGGATTATTACCATTATTTACAAATGAGCACATGCTTCCTTACCTTTTTCTGTCTAAAATAAATATAAATAATATTTATAATGAAATGAAATGGCCATTATAGGGGAAAATATGTAAAAAGAAAGGGCTGACAGCAGCAGCAGGAGCAGCAGCAGCAGAAACGCTGCTGGTGTGGACGACACATGTGGGACACGCAGCAATTCAGCAAGGCAGCCGCTGGCGTGTCCAGTCTGTCTTACCGTAGCATTTATACGCAGATGTGTTTATGTTGCTGTCAGTACAGGATACATGGCGTACAACTCGGGCGATCGGGCTGGGACTGACAACTGTGTACTGGCTGGCACACAGTTTATCATACAGTGTGATGTCTCAGGCCTTTCAAGTTTAAATATCGATTGTCCACAGGCTTCTCCAGAGATGGAGGAGATTTAGCAGCTCCGTCTTTTCCACATGTGTGGGTGCCATTGGCGGGTGCCACACACATGTGAAGAACCCTCCCGGACCCGGTGGCCAGGACTACATCAACCGTAAGCTCTTCCCATCCATACAGCTGCAGGCAGTATGTGATGGGAAGGGCCAGTTCCTCCACATTTGCGTGGCATACCCTGGGTCTGTTCATGACACCTGTGTCCTGAAGAACAGCGGCATATGTATAAAGAGGCTCTGTACCCTCTTCCAGGGTATTTCATTGTGGGGGGATGATGGCTACCCCTGCATAGTCCAACCCATGACCATCATCACCTCGTATCGGGAGCCACTGCTGGGTACGGTACAGAGCTGCTACAACCACCACCATGCCAAAGCCCAAAACATAATAGAGCGGGCCTTTGGCATGATGAAGGTACGATGGAGGTGCCTGCTATTCCAGGCCCATGAGGTGGATTACGCTTTTGTTCCAGCGGTCATCACAGCCCACAACATCTGTCTCACTGCAGGAAACATCATCGAGCCCACTGAAAATGTTGATAAGATTGGTAAGTCTCCACCCTGTCCAATGAGGGGTGGAACAAAGCGGGCATGGCCGGCGAGACAAACTGGCTTACCAAATCTCGGCTCCTCACCATAACCCTGAGGAGTTGAATGACTACGATTATTTGTAAGATTCTGATAATTTGTGGTCAGTTATTATTAGGGCCCGACCACCGACAATTTTGCTTATGTTTTGTTTCATGCTTTTTACAGAAAAAATTTTGAGTATTGGCCACATGCACAACTGCTCTTTATTTCTCATTCATGTAGGCCTAATTTCCCATTTTCCACGTTCAAGTTTATTTAGAGCCCTTTGTTACAATCTCAAAAGAGCTTTACAGACCCACAGGTATTTATTACAATTTGTAGGCCTAAGGGATGTTAAATATAGGCTTTCACATCAGCTCATGTGATATGAAGTTTTATATTCAGTGTTGCTATTGAGTCATGCTCAGTGCAATAATATTATTGGTCTATTACTATTGAGTATTTTGACTAATGCACATATTTTTTAAACATCGTTTTGTTTTTCTTGAGCAACTGTACAGTAACTTGACCCAATTTCCCTTTGGGGATTCAATTTCTGAATTTGATGCCGACATTGCATTACTTTACCCAGGCTACAGGTTTATGGGCTGAATGTGAACTTCTCAATGGGTTGATTATCCGTTTCAATATGGCCAGTTAATGTCATTGTGAATTTAGGTTGCAAAAGTGAAACGTTTAAAAATCTTGGCTTTTTTGTCATGTCACAGCTTTAATAAAGGACTCTTTGTTATCGCTTCAGTATTAAAACTGGATTGTCTTGATCTGAATTTCAAAATGGCTACATGCTTGATTTGCTTGCAACATGTTTATTTTAATAAAAAAAAAACTCAAAACTCAAAACTCAATCCAACTTAGTAAACAAGCAAATTTAAAATGGCTTGAAGATTGCTGTCCGTATGTCTGTTCAGTCACTGTCTGTAGCCAAATGAGGTAACACAATGGTGATTGAGCCTATAGCCCACTGATGAAAGTACATTTGCAGTATTATAAACTTGTTGTCTGTGTACAGTTTTTCTCAATTGTATATACACAAAAAACATGGAACTATAGTATGCAAACAATTCTGAAAACGTGTAACTCGTGTACATAGAAATACGTTTTCTGTTCTATTTCTAAGCTTATGTATCAACAAAAAGACTCCAGACTGCTAAACTCTAAACACAAATCCACTGTTTTCACTCAAAGAACCAAAAACACTATTCTTTTTTGGTAACTAACTGTTCGAATAAGTCTAAAAATCTTCTTGAATTGTCTTGCATTGCCAGGTGTTGCCTCTCGAGTCTCTCCTCCTCCTTGGCTGCCTTCTCGTCAAGAAACTGCAGTACTGACCGTTTATTTTTTTTTACGGGGAGGGGGACCGGCAGAGGTGGAGGGATCAACGTCCTCCACATGGCTGTCCGAGTCAGACTCAGTGGCTTCTTCATCCTCCATTGTGTCCTGGCTCTGGGCAGCCTCAGTGGATGTTGAGCCACTGCCAGAGGCCACAGCATCCACACATGCAGAGTCCATCAAAACACTAGACAATCTGGCAAGTGACTGGTTAGCTAGGACTGGTATATAAGGGCTGAGGAACTGATTAGGGAACAATCTGCAGGTGAGGAGGTGGCCAGGGAAACCCAGGTGAAGGGAATGAGGTGATTGAATGCAGGACGGAGTGGCAGGCTCTGAAATTACATCAGAGGTTAATGACAAGGTACGAAAACGGAACAGATGAAGACATAAACTAAGAGTTGGCAGGCGTCGTGACAAGTCTTTGCTGTTATGTATATTTATGTCTGACTGTGTTTAGATCATTTATGTAAAATACGACATCCAAGAACACCCCTGTCATTGGTGACACCCAAGGGTGAATTACTATAAATCAGACCGGCACATAGCCTACGGGTACTTCACAAAAAGTCAAGGCCACGCCCACTTTTTGGGGAAAGAAAACCTTAGATCTCATAGACTTCAATGCAATTTGACGCATGTTTGGATTGTAATTTTGACAAGTTCGTATGCATTGATCTGTTTTCATACAAAAGTTTGTTTTATACACGTCAAATAATTATTTTGCGACCTTGCCTGAACCTGAGCTTTTGCTATAACTTAATAAATTTTTCTTCCCCTGTCCAACAGTCCTGTGGCCAGATATTGCTTATCCAGACATCTGTACATATTTGACCGAATCACGTTAGGCTAAGTCAGCGGTTCCCAAACTGGCAGTCATGTCAGGGCGAGGCTAAATGAAATGATGTAAACAGCACTGCTAGCAAAGCATGGACAGGTTTGTGAACGGACCGCCAGGTAAACGTAAAGTAGACGATGAATCTACACCAGCCGTCACAACTACCAAAGCAAAGACAAGAAAATATGATGAGGCATATCTCGCCCTCGGCTTCACCAATACAACGGTGGGTAGTGAAGAGAGACCACAGTGTGTTGTGTGTCTCAAAATATTGTTTTCTGACAGTATGAAACCAAAAAAGTTAAGACGCCACTTGGATACTTCACATTCCGAACACAAAGAGAAGCCTGTGGATTTCTTCAGAAAGAAACCACTCAACTGTCATTCACAACGGAGTCGATTTACTAAAGCAGCGTCTGTGCCTTCAATTTTCAAAATCATTGACACTTACTTGAAAGAAGCCAATCTGAAATTGTGGAGAGGGCTGTGTGGGGATGTGCACAGACGGGGCTCAGGCAATGGCTGGTAAACGAGGGCTGCAAGCGATCATCAAGCGTATTTCCCCCGATGTGCAGTGGACACACCGTATGATACACCGAGAGGCGCTAAACAGCTGAGCCCCGAGCTGAAAGATGTAATGACAGACATCATTACCACCATAAACTACATCAAAACAAGACCCATCAAAGCCCGGATTTTGTGGTTTGAGGAGATGGTATCTGATCACACAGCTGTTTTGTTTCACAGCGGGTCCTGATGGATCAGAATGTTTTTGGAGGAAGAGGGCAGATAAAATCACATCATTCACAAGAAAACTGGAGATGTGGGAGCAGCGAGTGAAAGAGAGGAATATAGACTCTTTTGAGAGCCGGAAATCTTTCATCGAGGTCAACAAGCTGCAGAACACAGCGATCCCATGTATGAAAACTCATATCTCTGCACCACAAAAACATCTCCAGAGGTATTCCCCAATGCCGGATCCTGCAAAATACGACTGGATCCGAGACCCTACAGTGCAACACCAGCTGCTGACTTCAGCACTGCAGAAGAGGAACAGTTCATTGATGTCACCTCTGATTCAACAATAAGGCTGGAGTTTAAGTCAAAGACACTGTCTGGATTTTGGATTGGAGTGGAGAAGGACTACCCACTTCCAGGATAGGCTTTTTGCCACATCCTACCTATGTGAGATAGGGTTTTTCTGCTGTTGACTCAATCAAGACAAAATACAGATCAAAGCTGGACATTGAAAATGAGCCAAGAGTGGCAGTCTCACAGCTGCATCCCCGATTTGAGAAGATCTGCAGCACAAATCAATCCCACACCAGTCACTGAAAAAAATGCAGGGCTGTTCTTGCAGAGAAAATGGTCAGGTTTTTCTTTATTTCCCAGGGAGCTGGTAAACTTGTAATGTTTGTTAAGAACATATGTTAAAAATAATGAATTTAGAATCAGTGACTTTCTTATTTAGTTTTGTTTTTTTTTTCTTTTCAAATAATGTCACACACTGAAGTTGCAGTTCTGCAGAGAAAATGTTTTGTTTATTCCCAGGGAGGTGGTAAACTTGCCTATTTTGTGCAGAGAGGTGGTGGCGATGAGGGAGCTTGAAAATATTATCTACAAAAGGGGGGCCCTTCAGAAAAAGTTTGGGAACCACTGGGCAAAGTGTTGTCAGTAAATAACCAACGTGTTAACAGCCAACTGTTTGATCTATACTACTACTATACTACTATACTATAAGTACACTACTATATATTACTACCAGCCAGCTGCCACCTTGGTAAGGTTTTTGTAGTGAAATGAGGAGGTATGGTATTAGATATTAACTCCTCATTTCAACTTCACAAATCAGCCGTTCCTCGTCCGTTGCAGCGCTTTCAAAGCACGTGACAGGAATAAATAGAAACAGGGCATAGAGTTAGGGTTAGGGTTAGCTCTCCACCAACTCCTGAGGGAAATATCTGTGTAGCTGTGACTCATTTCCTGTATTCTGGAGAATCCGAATTCTACGCCTTTGCATGTCGTAACACAGCAACCCATTCCTGTGCCTTATCTCGCCATGTAGTGTTGTCATTGTGAAAGTCCCCTTAAAGTTAGACTTCAAACTATGCAACAAGTTGGGGATTGTGGAAGAACATTCTGGTCAATGAAGGATAGCAATCATTTAGAAAAAGCTAACAAAGCTGGTTGAAGAAACGCACGCACCCTAACAACACCAAAGGCAAAACTGCAACAGCAAAATCATTAAAAAAATCTGGGTTACTCAGTAAGTGTGATCACTGCAGGGCAGACGCAGCAGAGTGTGGCGATAAAGCAGATTCAAAAGACATATGTTTTAGAGTACTTTGATCATTTGATCAAAACTGCCAATCCTTTGGGATACCAGGGTTTGGCAGCGTGAGACAGTAAACAATGGAAAGCATTACATCTCTAAAACGTCTTGGTCCTGTGGCCGGAATCAAAGGCAACAAGTAAATCTCATCATATGCACGGTCATAAATGAAGCTATTTCTTCATTTGAGAAAAATATGTGCTCAATAGATGTCTCTATGCGAAGTTATTCCTTCTTCTGCATGACATGTGTTTCTTATAAAGACACATTTGCAACCAAAGTGCTTGCCACTGTTGTCAGTTAATTACAGACCCTCATAACTTGTATCGATCGTTTATAGCTGCGGAAACAAAACAGATGGTGCGAATCTGATCTGGATAAAATATGGATGATCAAAGTCAATGAGAAACAATGATGTCCCCAACTGCTCCAAGCAAGGCGAATCTCCATCTACTATTTCAAGCCCAGTCAGGACATTTAGCCTGGAAGAACTACACATTAAGGTCAGGCATTGGTCATTTGTTGAAATGCCTAAAACCACCCATATGTACCTCACCAGGACCTGTAGTGGCTCATGTCTGTCAGAAGCAAAGGTGTAGGTAGTTTGACAGTGTTATAACACCCTGAGGGGACCTTAGGGAGGAGGTCTGGGTGAACGGTTGTGTCAACTGGGGAGCAGGTCAGCGATGTAGGAGCTGGAGCTGGCTGGTTTCATTCAACCTCTGCTCCATTCTGTCGAACTTTCTTGTTGTGTGTTCCACAGCTGCAAAGAGTGCATGGAAATGACAATGTTTGTCCTGGTTTTGCCTTAATAAATCAAATCTGAATGAAAGGTATTGAAAAGTTCCCATAAGGCAGTGGTTCTCAAACTTTTTCTGTCATTCCCATCTTTGGAGGAAGAAATATTTTCAAGCCCACCTTTTGGACTGAGGCAATTACAGAGACGGCCGGAGCGCCACATCCCTCGCTCTGTGTGTGTTTGACAGAGGAGGGAAGAGAAGGTGGAAGGTAATGTTTCTGTAAGTTTAATAATGATTAGAATGTCAACCTTATGAATGAAGCTTCGACCTACTCGGTGCAGCTGTCATGGTATCACCTGGCAGTCTAGTATTCCCTGTGTTTCCTCTGTTTCCCTGTCCTTGAGTCTCCTGTGTGTTTTACCCTGTCAGTCTAGTCTGTCTGTGTGTAAGGAGGTGTGGCCTTCTCCTCCTCCTTCTCCTGGGTGGTTGCTGCTGGAGCAGCTGACATCAATCATGCAATCAAGACACACACTCCTGCAGTATAACAACTCAGGTCTTCCTGCCATTCATCGCCAGATCGCTTTCATCACCACCGTGGTAGTAAGGCTCTACTTCAGGCTCTCTTATCTTGCTTAGCTGTTTTTTTACTTTGTCTTTGCTCGCCTTGTACTTTTTTGTACTCATCCAGTTTTTGTCATTTTGTCCAAGGTACACTTACCTGTAAGCTGCCTCCGCTTCCTGCACTAACCTACCTGCTCACTCTCTGACGCCATTCTTCCTCCTCGGATCACAAGTGGATTCGACTCACCATCTGGAGGATCCCTGGAACCCCATTCCCCATGCTCCTCGTTTCCTTTAAGATTAATAGTCTTCATCACGGCCACATCTGACTCCGAGGCCCCCTCAGCCCTGTCCATCGTACAATTTATTATTATTAATAAATTCTCCTTTTGTTACAACTTTAATTCGACTAGTGTGTGCTGCTTGTGGGTCCACGTTTTGTTACCAGAACATAACAGCAGCCCTACTTCATCATTTTTTCTTTTCATTACCGTCAGATGAGCACATATCTGTCCATTCTGTAAAGCTACAGACTACCTGTCAGAATGAACACCATTGCTACCATGGATGTACTGTATGAACTGTTTGTTAACTGTTCCCCTGTGAAAAACATTGTGATGCCAAAACATTAACTGCGCATCACATCTTCACCCGGTCACACGCGGTTTCACCTATCATGCCCCACAGTTTGAAAACCACTGCCGTAGTGTAAATATGCCACAAGTGTTTTATTTGCCTAACCTTAACTATATAGACCCTGTTCAGACCTGGTATTAACATGCGTCCTGAGTGATCCGATCACAAACGGACACCTTTAAGTACATCTTTTCACACCTGGCATTAGAATGCGTCTCCACATGCTTCTTGAGTGGTCGGACAGCTCTAAGTACAGGTGTGAACGCGCTCAAGACGCATTGAGGACGCATTGAGATCTGATCAGAGGTGGTCTGGGCGTCATTTGACCACATTCTTTTAGCAGTGCATACGTGAGAGTGTCCTGGACCGTTCTGCTGGGATCCGCGGGGTCTCTGAGCTCCTCATGTGAATAGACAGATTGACACGAGCCCTTGTCTGCCTCGCAGCATGGAAACGGCCTCTGTGCTCTACTGTATTCTGTCGCTACAACTGTATTTTATTAAAATATATCTTATCTATACGCTACATATCTATAGACCAGGCACGCAAAGTTCATTATTATCATACTGTCAGAGATGTGTCGGTGTTTTTGTTCCGCTGCTTTGCACGGAGCTGATAACCGACCGCCTGCTCGCTCTCTCTCCTCCCCGGCTCTCTGAAGCTCTGTACCCCGCTGTTGCCTGGCAAAGGCAGTGCTGTCGGCGGCATGAAGGTCGCTGGTACAATAACCTTTAATTTCGATGTTAATAAAATGTTAATAAAATGTACCCTAATTCACGAATACGTAGGATATTACTACTGATATTCATGTAATGTTATGTCACAACGTCTGCTGTATTAGCCATGTGTTTACTACGTGTTTATTTGCATATAGAGCGGGGAAGTGAGATCCCACCAAGTGGTCACTGGAGACACATGTGGAGATGCATTCTGATGCCAGGTGTGTACAGGGCCTAGTTTATAGTATAGTGTATATATAGTTTATTTGCCTAACCTTAACCAGTGTAGCTGCCATGTGCAGATATTGTAGAGAAATCATTTTCAAAACCTTATCATGAGTCGTAATCTGGGCATTTGCAGATTCATCCAATACCAACATTCTCTAGGATTGATCAAACCGCCTTAACATGTCGGCACAGAAAAAGATTGGATTGTGTAGTTTCAACAGAAGAAACAGCCACAGCAACACTGAAGTATTACAAAGCTTAAGGACATCATCGTTGTGTTTTAAATCAATATTCTTGTCGGGATGAAGGCTGCTGGAAACCAGAAATTAATGAAAAGCTAATTAATAACATCCTCCCAAAACACTGTTTGCGAAGCTCTGATGTATGGACAAGATGTGAACATGTTGTATACAATTAGGCCAACTGGCTTGTCTCCAAATATATGAGACAAAGCTATGAAGATCAGAATATCACATCTGTTACCCATCGTCTTGAAGAAATAAAGGAACCTGTGAGGTTCATCATCACTGCCACTGAATGGATGCCAGTCATCAGGCATTACTGGTACGGGCAAACTCGTGGGCTATGGGTTCAATTAAAAACATTATAACAGCATGTGCAGTCTAGTTGCACGTGTTTAACACATGTTGTTTGGAGAATAAGTGCCTTCGTGTGCATTGTTCCTCGATATGGTGAAGAAGACAGGGTGTTTGATCTCTCAGAGAACAGGACACTTCATCGCTCTAAATGACAGCTTCCTGACCTTTATTCCCATGATCTCAAACTGAGGCCAGAGCATCTCTCTAACCAACGATATTCAAAACACGTGAAAGCCATTTTCACAATGTTCCAATGTTTACTTCAAAGAGAGAGAAAAATAACTTTAGGTTTACCAAGGCGACAGAAAGCAAGCTACTGTGAGTGAAGACATAGTGACTCAGCGGCTGAGGAGATTAAACCCTGACGCTGTGAGTTCCTGCCAGGGGTCAACCTCTGGCTCTGAAAAGTGAAGCCAATGCGGAAGTGCCTAAAAAATTACATTCTCTCTACCAGCCAGCAGGGTTGCAAAAAGATGTCTATGAAAAAAAAGGCCTACTGTACTTCTCACTTGATTTATTACCTCAGTAAACATTGTAAACATGAGTTTATGGTCTCAATCTCTAGTTTCAAGTCTTCTTCAATACAGCATGGTCCGCGAGGCAAAGTATCAAGAGAGTTAAGTAAAAAACAAAAACATCCAAATGAACACTCTAAATTCAACAATTACACAAACTGTGGATTTGGATAAGAACATCAGATAACATTCAAACAACAAATTGTTGTATTGTGCTAAATAATTCTCAAACAATATAGGAATATTAATTCATCTTCTCACCGTCAGTAACAGCCAGCCAGCTCAGCAAAATAGTGTTGTGTGTTTACTTCCTGTTTTTTCTTCCCAGCGCTGCTTGACCTCTCAGCAAGCCCACTGCTCTAAGAGACAGTGATTCTCTGCCCCCCAGTAAGAATCTCATTTACAGAGGTTTTGTTTCCTGTGAATTTGGCTTTTACCACCTGGTTACATTTAGGCTGGATTGACCTGAAATTTACAACAGATATTCAAGATCCCCAGAGGATATATTCTCACAACTTTGGTGATCTTTTGTCATTTCCTCTTGTGCCACCATGGAGTTGACTATTCAGTTCTTCTTTAGTGAAATATCTCAACAACTATTGAATGGTTTGCTGTGACGTTTGGTACACACATTCATGGTCCCTAGAGGATGAATCCTACTGACTTTGGTGATTCCCTTACTTTTCCTCTTGTGAGGATGGCATTTGTGGTTCACAGTGAAATATCTCGACAACTATCAGATGATTTGACCTGAAATTTACAATGGATATTCAAGATCCCCAGATGATACATTCAAACAACTTTGGTGATCTTTTGTCATTTCATTTTGCGCCACCATGAGATTGACTATTTAGTTCTTTAGTGAAATATCTCGACAACTATTGGATGGTTTGCTTTTACGTTTGGTACACGCATTCATGGTCCCCGGAGGATGAATTGGCATCCTGGCTTTTGATTTAGTGCCATCATGTGAAAAATGTGTCTTTGTTTTTGACCAGATATCTTTGATGTTCCCATCAGCCTTGGCTGCACTTTGTGTTTAGTGTTAATTAGCTAATATTAGCATGCCAACACACGAAACAACACAGTGAACATATTAAACATTACATGCTACCATTATCATTGTAAACATGTTAGCATGCTGATGTGAGCATTTAGCTCAAGTAAAACATGACAGAGCCAATAGCATGGCCATAGACTTGTAGTCTATTTAACCTGTCTGTTGTTATTCCCACAACTTTATGGAAGTGCAATAATTAATTACTGGAGTTCCCATTTAAGGCATCAACAGCAGGCTTTCAGGATGCACGTGGACTGGATGATTATGTACGATTATGTACAGTATGTACAGTACATGTGGAGAATCCTACTCAGTCTACTTTATGTAGACTGAGTAGGATTTATATTTACAGTGACAGGTATGTACATATTATAATATGTACATAAAGTGACAGACGATACGTACATATTACAGAAAGAAATGTGCATTAAAGACTATAAATTATGTTCTAAAAAATGAGCATTAAAGACTATAAATTATAGTCTAAAAAATGAGCAATAAAGACTATAAATTATAATCTAAAAATGTGCATTAATGACTGTAACTATAGAGCAGCAGTGGATATTTGGTGTTACAGAGTTATTGACAGTGTATAACAGATTAAGTGTTCATCAGAGTGAAACTGTTCTTGTGCTTTGTTGTGTTGGCGTACAAAACAAACAATATGCTATATATTTGTACATGCACAGCCCATATAAAACATAAAATGTTTCCTTATTTGGTGTAACGACAATTTATGGGCATTTCATATAAGTTTACTTTTTTATTTTATTATTATGGTCATATTGTGTCACCTTCAAATGTGCAGTCCAGTTTGTTAGAAAGGGAAGGATTACCACTAAAATATTTCTCTACATGTTGGGTTTTCATGAGTTAAAAAAGACAAAAGAGCAAATACAATGTTTATGATGTAAGTTTTACACATACAGCAGTGGGGGCTGTACACCAAACAGTGAGGAAGTAATCTCAATGACTTCTACCTGAGTGTTTTTATAATGATAAATTTCCTCCATGTGAGTGACTCCACCCTACCTGGCGTCTGTCTGTCTCTGTCCGCCGCCTGTCCTCTTTATCATCATCTGGCCGCTGGATTAACAATCAACGCAGATTATAGCCATAATAAACTCCAAATCACAGGTTCAAGGGTCATCCTCTACACTGGGAGGAGAGGCTGTACACTTAAAGGATCAAGTTTTGATAGATACCGCACTGCTATTACGTTATAATAAAGCTCAATTAATCTGCCCTGTCGAGTCTTATTGTCATAACTGGCTAATATTTAAACGCCTGATTAAAAACACAAAATATTTCTTCAAATCGCCTAGTCGAAAAAAAGATGTTGCTTTTTTTATTACTATAATAGTTATACAAGTTTTATTTAAAAATAAAATATTTATTTTATTTAAATTATAACCAAGACAATTTTAAAATAGCTATATAGCCTACTGTATTATAGCCATACCGTCAAAATGAAAATGTTTTAAGATTAATCGACTGAGCGAAAATTAAGTCAATATTCGTCGTACCTTCACCTTTGAACAGAACATAATTATAATAAAATGTAAAAATTAGTATTCACAAATATTCACAATATTGAGGGGAAAAGAAAATGTTTTAGAAAATAGAAAAAGTACGATTAAACATATCAGCTATAATACCGACAGCTATAGCAAAATATATATATAAAAATATTTTTAATGTATAACTCCTCTCCACCGTGCTCCACCTCAGCCCATTTGGAGCCATTAGGCCTGTAATGATTTACTTCCAAACCCGCAAACATCAAACGTCGGAGAACAATGCTGGTCTGGTCGCTGTCTCTGCCTGCGCGTCTTTAATTCTCCATAACAAAAGTACAAAGGCCGAGACGGAGACCAAAGGCTTTATCCCTAAACACCTTTAACACCTTTAACACCTCTCCAGGCCGCGGCGCCTCGACGGGCCGACGCGCTCACGACGGCCCGTCTGGAGCGCCTGTGATGGGGGGAAAGAGAGGAGCAGAGGAGAGTAGCCCCGGGGAGGACAGACAGGAGGAGGAGGACAGGGAGGAGGACAGGGAGGAGGAGGAGGGGGGTGTTGGGACAAAAACACCTCATCTTCTCCCCTGACTGTCTGAGCAGACCTGGATGAAGTGTGTGTGTGTGTGAGAAGTTTTCGTCAGGCTGCAGCAGCTTCTTCACGGATCAGCCTGCAGACAGAGAGGGGACATATTCAACCTAAAGAACTACCGAGGAACACAAAGGACGGATTTCTTTTTTTTCTTTTTTTAATTCATTTTTACACTTCTAACACAGCCTTCTAACACAGCCTGATGCGTAAGTAGCCTACATGTAAAAGTTGCTTTTGAGCAAACTTTGTTGTTCATTGCTGAGACCCAATGATTCACCTATTCAGCCTATTTCTTTCTTTTGTGTTTCCCAAAAGTTACAAACAGGAAGAGAAATAATTGAGATTATTGTGTACAGACACATTTACAAAGAATGTCTTATTCCAAAATAAAACAAATGTCCTAAACACTAAATGTCCATATGACATTGTGTTGACTTCCTCGTTGTTTGGGGTCCCACAGAACCCATTATGTGTAAAAAAAAAAAAAAAAAAAAAAAAAAAAAAAAAGTATAATAATAATTGCAAAATCAACCAAAAGTTGTCTTCCCTTTGTCACAAACTGGACTTCAACATTTGATGAAGGTGACAAAATACAGACACGTTAGGGATGCACCGATACTGGACCGGATATCAGGCCGATACTGATTCAAATAGCTGGATCAGGTGACAATGGAGCCGATCTATTCAATTCAATTCTATGTGTATATACTTTATACATTTTATATATTTAGTTTGAGTTTTGACCGATTTGTTGCTGCATTAAAAAGGTTTACATTTCAATTCTAATTCCTGTTAATTTTGAAGATCTCTGAAGTTGCTAGTTTATAATTTATTATTTTAATAATGAATAACAATTCAGTAAATTTATTCATTTGTTAGGAAAGCAATATTTAAGTGAAGCCTGATGTGAGATGGAACCCCCTGCCAGAGCTCTTATGAATAAACTGTTATAAAAGTCTTAAGAGGTTAAGACACTTATTTGAGATTTGGGAGGAGGAGGAGGAGTAGGCTACTGTGTAAACAGGCTGCTGTCAACACCAATCACACATCTAGTATAGAGTCTCTGACACCCCAAACAGAAGAAATATGTGACATTTACTGAAATATCCAAGTGTCATCAAAATCGAGTTACAAGCAATTCTCATGAAATTAGAAAAAAAAATTAAGTAGCATGCTAAAGGAAATTAGCTAATAGCTAAATTTTGCACAAATTATCTTTTTTTAAAGAGTATGTTTATTGATTTCCAAAGGGTCAAACTATCAAGGATTAAGGAGCACCATACAAATATGTACCGTCCTCTTTTCCTACTCGCCCTCAACGCAGAACACATCCTCCTCACACTAAAAGAGACAGAAACAAAGTTAATGAAATAAATAAAATAAAATGTATACATAAATAAAATAAAAATACACATACACATACAAACATACAGTATACACATTTTTTAAAGGGGGGGGAAAGAAGGTTTACACAAATATACGTATATATAACAAGGGTAATCAGGGATAATGATGGGATAATGGCATCTTAAACACAGTCTCAGTCCATGCTAGACCACAGAGACCACTCCTAAAGGTCTGGGCCCCGTTATCTCCAATATCGACCAGAAAGGGTCTCAAATGTTAAAAAAAAAAAAAACTTAAAAAGGTTTAATCTTTTCCCATTTAACATGAATGTTTTTGTTCATGGTCCTTGATTATGAATACAGCCTAATGTAATATGAAACAATGTTAAATAGCCCATTGCATTGACAGTGTGTATTATAACATAGTATACAACATGAATTAAAAGCCTATCCCTCCTCTGTGCAGCAGGTAGAACCGTTTATATCCGTTCCTCTCCTGAACCCTCCTTGTCTTCTCTGTGCGTCATTTCAGTGTCGGAGGGCAGACAGACGCCGGTGGCCGCCTCCGCCGCTCCCGCCGCCGTGGTGGTGCTCGGTCCCGGTAGAGAGGAGCACACGGAGCCGTGCCCGCGCAGCGCCCTGCTCGACCACAGCCGGCGGCATCGGACTGCGTTCTCGCGCGAGCAGCTGTCCCGGCTCGAGCAGGAGTACGGCAAGGAGAGCTACGTCTCGAGACCTCGGCGCTGCGAACTGGCCACAGCTCTCAATTTACCGGAGACAACGATAAAGGTATAGGCTGCTGTCTGACATGTCATAATAAAGGTATATACAGGCACTTCATAGATTCATAAATGCCACCAAATAAGTGGAATTTCATTTGAAATTCCTGCATAATAATAGTATACACGTGCACAGAGAGTGGGAGGAACTGAGGGGGGGGGGGGGGGGGGGGGTCTAGAGGGCCCCAGCAGCTCAAGCTTTAAAGGAATAGTGTAACTTCACTGAAATCTACTACAAATGATTCCAATTAGACAGTGCAGACTGTTTGGCTTAAACCTGCAGTAGGCAGAATATTTTTGGCATCATTGGGCAAACAAATCCATAATATCCTTTCAGCATATTGTAATTCAAGTGTTCTGAGAGATAACTAGACTTCTGCACCTCCTCATGGCTCTGTTTTCAGGCTTTAAAATATCCAGCCTGTGACGGAAGACTTTGGCCAATCACAGGCCATTTCAGAGAGAGAGAGAGAGCGTTTCCTATTGGCTGTTCAACAACTTTAGAGAAAAGGCATTACAGTAACAGATTATTGATTCATAAACTTTTTTTAAAACATAATTGCTCCAATCTGCGTACTCCAGCTTTAAAGGGTAACTGGTATTTTTCAACCTGGACTCTATTTTCCCATGTTTTTGTGCCTATAGCTGACAAAACGGTCCAGTAATGAAGGAGAGCGCTGTAGATGGCAGCTGCTCACGGGCTGCAATATGATGCTATTGTGGGGGCAAGCTGGTACCATCATTTACGTCCATTAAAAGTGCTGCTTTTTGCTACGGCAGGCTTTGATTGTTGTTATAAGTGTCTGACATTATGGAAAGAGTCTCGCTCAAAGAGAAGTCTCCTCCTGAAATCTGGCAAGGTGACGTGTTGTGACGGTGGAATAGTGGAATACATCCATGGTGGAAACACCAGTACCAGCCGGGCAGAGTTTGTTGTGTTGGAGTACAGAAAGCATAGTTTAGTGTTATCTAAAAGAATTTCAATGTCACGCCTAAATATTTAGATGATTTTATTAATGTGGATGAAGTCTTTGAATTCGATGGCCGCCCATATTTATTGTAGCCAGAGTTTACGGATATTCAGATTTCACAACGAGACTTCTCCTTGAGCGGGACTTGGACACAACGACAAACAGACCGGATCAAGAGAAAGATAAAAAAGAAAATGTTTTATTTCTCGGTAGGGTCCTTTCCATGATGTTGTCAGACACTTATAATAACAATCTGAACCTGCCAGTGGCGAAAACAAACAATTTTAGTGGACACAATGCTACATTGATTTGCGGCTGCCGGTTACAGCGCTCTCCCTCAATACTGGACCAGTTTCAGAAAGTGTGCCCATATTCACTTAGACACAAAAACATGGGAAAATAGGGCCCAGGTTGAAAAATACCTAAGTTACCCTTTAAATCTCAATACATCCTTTACATGGACTGTTCAAAACTAATTTTGAATATGTTTTTCCATGTTCCTCACTCTACATAAAGGTGCTTTCAGACAGTGGTCGCCACCAGCAGGGCACAACTCTGCCACCATGGCACCCGGGTATACCTCAGATCCTATACCAGCCTGTGCACCACAGCAGTCTTATATCCTCCTGGTATAATCCCATCCTGCAACTAAATAGAGGAAATGGTTGGCAATATGACACGACTGATATAGCCAGTTGGCTAACTATAGTAGGTTATCATAAACATTGTTTGCCTCAGACAAAGGTGGTGGATGCCAAAACATTTTTGGAAATACACCAATTTGATTTCTTTCCAAGAGTTAGATGAGAATATCTAAAGTATATCAATCAGATGTCAGATGAGAATGGAGCTATAGAGTCTCCGCTCATCGCTTCCAGCCAAGAAATAGTCATAACAGCACATAAAGCTTCAGATTCTCATGCACTGTTGTCAAGATATAGTGACAGTTATATGACAAAATATTTGCTTAAAGTTATTAACAGCTTTAAACAAACAAGATATAACATGTTCATTAGTGATCTTTAGATGTATTAGGGGGATTTTGCTTTTTTTTTTGGACAGAGGCAGGCTAGCTGTTTCCCCTTGTTTCCAGTCATTGTGCTAAGCTAAGCTAACCAGCTGCTGGCTGCAGCTACATATTTAGCGTACAGACTAGGACTGTCAAAGTTAACGCAAATTTGATTTAACGCCACTAATTTCTTTAACGCATTAACAAAACTTTCAATTTTGAAGTTGTAGCGGGGCCTGTTTTAAAGGTAGAGTGAAGATACTGGCACCATATAAAACTAAAAGACCTAAGGATAAATAATAAGGATAAAAAATAAATAAGGATAAATAATAAACAATAATTGGCCTACTCCCATGTAGATACTTGACAAATCTCCCTTTAAGGTACATTTTGAGCAAATAAAAAATATGCGATTAATTTGCAATTATCGCGATTAACTATTGACAATCATGCAATAAATCGCTATTACATTTTTTAATCCATTGACAGCCCTAGCACACAAGACACAAGAGTGGCATCCGTCTTCTCATCTAACTCAAGAAAGCGAATAAGCATATTTTTAAAAAAGGTCAAACTATTCCTTTAACATGTTATATCTGGTTTGTAAAATCTGCATACCACACATAGAAGTAAAAACAGCAGTTTGTGGTTTTAGGGGACGTTTGTGATGAAACAGTTTCTTAACGAACAGTTTGATACTTGTGTGAAACATCTCTAAAAACACAAATGATCATTTTTGCATTGCTGTTTCTGTACAAGATACAAGGTGTTAATCAGTGAGCTTTAGAGGGGGTGGAAGGTGTATTTTTGAACGTTGGACAGAGGGCTATAGCTGTTCCCCATGCTTCCTGTCTTCATGTTAAGCTAAGCTAATTACCAGCTCTGCACTGACACTGAGCTTTCAGAACTCAATGATTCACCTCCTTCACTGAATTTCAGGCCTCGTGAAATGATGCTGTCTCACCTCATTTGTTCTCAGTCGCTGCATACAGACACAGCCAAGAAATAAAAACCAAACAGGTCAAAACAGGAAGCCAAAAATCCGCGACAGCTACTCACCCAAAAGGACAACACCCCTTTGACATTTCCCGTGAATGTGAGATTCTGTTCATCTATCCTCTCAGTTTTCAATTTCAATCAGCATGGCCGATTGAGCACTGACATGTTTAGCACAGTCTAACATTTGACGCAGAGGCCTGCTGGCCCAGTGCAGCAGCTTTAATACGCAGTAACTGCACCCACGTTTCTGCCAACTACTGGAGGGTCTTTTATGAAAGAGCAGGAATGTGAGGCGATGCCTTGTAAACGCTGCCACCTGACGTTTTAGAAGCACAGCCATCCGAGGAGATTCTAGGAGCTGGTAAAAATAGTTGAGGACCGAGCGGACGGACACACAGACAACTTGTCGGTCTCAGCTTTAAAGCTCGTAACACCGCGTTACGTGATAACTACACTAAAATGTGATACATTTTCACTTCATTATCTAATGCATGCGTTATGTAACAGATATACATGGCCCTGGGGGATGAATTATAATAACATTGATGATGTCCAGACTTTTCATCTAGCTCCATTGTCAGGTCTAAATTTGTCCAATTCTTTGGTTTATGACCAAATGCCTGCCAAAAGAATGACATTCCCATCAGCCTCAGCTGTACTTTGTTAGTGCAAATTAGCAGATGTTAGCCTGCTTACAATTGTAAACATACTTATTCTGCTCCTTTGTCCGTTCCTTCCCTTCTTCCTTTCCTACTTCTTTCTTTCTCCAGGTGTGGTTCCAGAACAGGAGGATGAAGGATAAACGGCAGAGACACTCCTTGCCGTGGCCTCACCCGCTCGTCGACCCCCTGGGGGCGCTCCTGATGGGCCGTGCCTCTCCTTCCTCCACCTTGCCGTACCCCTTCATCCCGCCCCACCTCCCACACCTCCCCCTCCACCACCACCACCACTACCCCCTGACTTTCTCCTCGCCGCCGTCCTCGGCTCACAGTCGCTATGGTGTGCCCATGAGGACCCTGGATGCACTCCGCCTCTCCCACTACCACAACAGACCGGGGGGGTTTCCTCCAACCGCAGCAGCCCTCTACCCCTCCGCCAGCATCGTGCACCATCCCGCCTCATGTCCCTGCCCCCTCTGCCTGCACTGGGGACCAGAACAACTGCTGAAAGCCAGAGGGGAGGCACTGGGACTGAGCCAGCCCCGTAGTCCCAAGGCCAACATACAGCCTGCAGGTCTGGAGCGGAGAGAAGAGATGGTGTAAGACCAGACGGAAACAAACTCAATCTAATTGTCCACACTGTCCAAGGCTATCAAACTGCTGCAACATAAGATGCTGAAATAGCAAATAGAAGCATACTCACTGAGCCTTCAATTACGTGGTGGAGCTTGCCAAGTCGCATACACTAAAGAGTTTCACTAACTAGGAATTGTAAACACACAATTCAAAGGTCTTATCTTAAACAATGGCAGTCACATGACACTGCTGATTAACTGGAGCCAAATGTTTACCAGGTGATGCGATATTGCTGTGCAATTATTTCAACAACTTCAGTTAGTCAGTCTGAGAACAAATCAACCCAGTCGCCAGAAAAAATGTTTGCCATTGCACATTTCAGCAAATCAGGCATACTAAAGTTTCAGTTAAGTTTAAGTTATCAGCCTCGTATCACACTTGCAGAAATGCACAATGCCATGTGGTTAACGTGGTGGAACAACTGGTTAGGTTTAGGCAACAATACTACTCGGTTATGGTTAGGAAAAAGATAATGATGTGTGTTCAAAATAATAACTAGGGCTGTCAATTGATTACAAATATTTAATTGTGATTAATTGCATGATTGCAAATAAATCACAATTTTTTTTTATCTGTTCAAAATGTACCTTAAAGGGAGATTATTTAATAGTATTTAATACTCTTATCAACATGGGAGTGGGCAAATATGCTGCTTTATGCAAATGTATGTATATTGTCACATGCAGGCTCATTAGAATATACCGCCCACAGCTTTCCAAAGGTGCACCATATTTTTCTCACCAGCCAATCAGAGGAGGGGGTCTTAAAGAGACAGGCGCTAAAACGGAGCATTTCAGACAGAGGGTGAATACAGGTATATTCAGACAGACAGGATGAGAAAAAGAATCCAAAAAAAAGGGAGAAGATGTTAGCAAAAAATGCCGGTAACTATACCAGGATCTTTCAACCGTCTGCAAGTTGTCTTGTTGCCTTGAAAGAAAACTGTCTTTGTTTCATCTTCTGACTCGCTGCCGTTTCCATACTAACATCTGGTGGTCAGCTCTTCAGAATGACTGGCTGTCAGAGCATCTCTGCACTTTAATGTAAACCAAACACCTTCTATATCACCAAATTCGTCACTTTTCACAACAGGCATTGCTGTTTTCTGAGATGATTTCACCCTTAAACCCAACCAGTGAAGTTTTCCAAAGACACAAACAATGCGTAGCCACAATAAATGTGCACATATGAGTCTGTGGCAGTGTATTTGTTTGACGTGATTCAGGTGAAGAGGAGAGAAGATGAAGAAAAAAGAAACACAAAGAGACATTTATAAGTCAGTGTCTGTAAAAGCACAATTGCACCGAGTGAAGTCTTTAATGTACATATTATGGTGTTGGAGTCGGTTTTCATTGTTTTCTCTGCTGTAACACTAATGACTACTGCTTTTATTTATTTGTACAACTGTAAGCCTTTAAGTAGCATTCACTGACACGTGGCTATTTCGTGGCGAGGAGAGGAGAGGAGAGTGCACGCATTCAATTAAAGGAAACTCGAGGCAGAGTGGTTGTGTACTGTATCGCACAGTTTCAGTCTTTATATGATCATGACAGAATTCATTTATTGACAGGACTGCACGGAGTGTGTTTAACTACATTACAGTACAATCCTTTGGAAATGTGTCACTGTAGCCTCTGGGAGATATTCGCTTTCTTTCTGAGAGTGAGATGACAAGATGGATATAAATCAGGTGTGGGTGGGCTAAGTACAGAGCTGGAGTCAAGATGCTCAGCTTACCATAAAGACTGGAAGCAACTAGCCTGGCTCTCTACAGCTCTTGTTTATTAAATATGTATATTATCAGAAATGTAAAAACTAAAATTTTAGAGTAAAACACATTTTGGAACAATTTTTCTGACAAACAACAGTTTATCCATCCACTCAGAACATCTGCTATATCATTGAGCACAGGTTTTGGCAACACCCTGAGAAACTGCACACAGTCACCAAAGAAAGTATGTCGCGAAGTGAAAGTCAATTGATCGTTCTATTGCAACATCAGCCCCCAGCAGCAGAGCTACGCCTCTGCCATTTTGGACTGAAAGGGACTACCCGACAGCAGTAAAACGTCTGCCTACAAAGAGCCGTACAAAAGTAAAACAATTATTTCTATTCTGTTGTCATAATTTGAATGTCTCTATTGAAATGTCCTGTGTTGAACGATGGAAATATTACAAATATGCATACTATTATGACTATTTACTTACTTACTTATTTATTTATTAAACTTTTTGCCCGGTTTACACTGAACAAAAACACAACGACTCTTATTTTCAGTTGATTATACACTAAAGTAAAAATACTTATCAATATTATATTCCATTTCTGCCAATAGATTCCCCTCATGGTCCCTAAAGGACACTGGTCCTTTAAAGCAACAGTATTTTCATCAAAAGGTTACCCCAGTATAGTTTACCAGGAACTATGTGTGAAAGAGGCTTTAGATTAATTTGCCTCCTCTTAAACCCCTTTGCTACAGACTTTAGAAAGAATGTGTTAAATGAGTGTATGTAAATACACAAACAAGCTCACTGATCAGTTTCAGCATGGTGATAAATATTTCTAGCAGCAGCTCATGATAACACTGAAATGGTATCATATTTCTGTGAAATAACAGCAGCTGCAACCATTCAGATACGATGACAGGAAATGAAACTGAGAATATATTAGGCTGTATCTAATCCATCATCACACTTCTTGGCGGTTCCACCCCCAATAATGATAAAAGATATGACTCAAAACTGATGGCTTTACCCAGAATGCTCATCCACACTGGTGAGAAGAAGGACACGACGAGGAATCTTGCGGCTGCCATGACGGCGCAGAACAACACTCGGAAACTAAAAAAACAGGAATTAGGCAGTACATTTACAACACAGTACAATTCTCATGTAGTACAAAACAATAAAGCACCATGCTTTTGCACTTTATACCAGCCAAATAAGGTCAACCAGTCTGTGTCTACTGTAATGAAATTAAATCTGGTGTTCACAGAAAAGGCTAATCAATCAAATAATAGCCAGCACAAGGATTCCACTACCTGTACTATATAATAATATATATAATATAATATAATATAATATAATAATAATAATGGTTCCACTGTGATAAGCTACCATCAACGAAACTCAACAGTTTCTTTAAATAAAACACCACCAGGAAAGAGAAGCATTGTGGCCACTGAGCCGCCGGAAGACACAAACATCTGTGTTACCACGACGACCAAGGAAGTAAATAAAATATAAAAAATATATAAATGTGCCTTCTTACAGATGCTGTGGCATTTTGTGACTTGTTTTTTGAAAATGTCGTGGGCGGCGCTCAGCATTACCACATAGGCAAAGTTGTTGCACAATCCGAGGTGCCTGGGAGGTCACCAGAAGAGGCGGTAGATAACACAGAGGCAGCAGACAAACTTCTTAATGCATCAGTGTTTAATGTTGCCTTTACAAGATTTGTTTTCTAAATAAAAAAGCAAATGAAAATGATCATTTAGATGAGAAAATAAATGACAAAAATAGACGTAAGCAAGGCTTAGAATTCAATGCCAACATTTGATGATTGACTGATTTTGATACTGGGTTTTACTGACCTATTTCAGTTGATACTCAAAAGGTATTGTAATATGATACCGTGCTCTTATATTCATTTAACACTAATGACTTCCACTTTAACATTTGCTACATGTCGCACGTTCACCAGATATTGCATCAATTATTTGTGACTAATAAACAAAATGGTATTTTTCTTTTTTGTACAACGAGTCGGTCATTGTTGTGAAAGAATCCCCGACAGGGCGATGCTTCACTCTCATCTCTCATCGCCCTGAAGGGGATTCTTTCACAACAATGACCCGCTAGCTGCACATTATCCCACTTATTACACGGCTACTTACTGAAGAAATCAATACTTTCACACAAAAACGGTCCGCCAGAGTCCGTCATCAGAACTGCGCCCATAGCAACAGTCTGTTGTACATAGCAACGGTCTGCTATATAGAAATTACAAACCGTAGAACGCCGTGATTGACCAATCGGAATTGAGTATTCAACACAGAGCCATGAGGAGGTGCAGTGCAGAAGTCTAGTTTTCTCTCAGAACATTTGAATTACAATATGCTGAAAGGTTATTATGGGATTTTTGCCTAATGATGCCAAAAATATTCTGCCTACTGCAGGTTTAATACTGGCGCATTTTCAATGTAGCTAGCTGTGAAAATCAGTAGCATCCGTTTAATAATGTTTGACTCAAGAAACGTTGCTGTGTTTCATCAGTGGTTCTGAAAACTCCACATTCAGCTCACTGAAAACCCCGGACACTCACCAGAACCCGGTCCAGTTGCGCCACTGTGTGCAACGATCTGTAAATAAAAGATAAAGAAGAGCTTCAGAACGAATCCCCTCTGTTATTAATTACATATTAATCACGTTAAACACACTGTTGACAGACGACAGTCTCACCGGTATCGTCAGAAGAGCGATGAACAGGATCTGCGTTGACGCTAGTTTCCTGCTCTTACATATAAACCCGAGCTATTAACCGGGCTAACGTTGTTTCCGGGCTACCGGTACCGGGCTAACGTTGTCAAAAATATAAAGCCTTACAAAGTGGAAATATTCAAGCAAAGTAGTGAGTAAACATTTCTTTAGGTGGTTTGAGACTAGAAGGAGGGCTGATAGAGTTGATAAACATCTGTCCGGATGTGTATAAAGCCGCAGCCTGCAGAGAACCGCTTCACTCTGTCGCAGCCATGGCCTTCAGCAGAGTCCTCACTGTGCTGGTACTGATCCACAACACCGGAGGTGAGAAACACAAACATCACAACATTATTCTGTCATTTACTTTATCAATGCTTAAAATCTAAATAGAAAAATAGAGTTTGCTCTCAACACTTTTACAAATCATACTGTCAGATGAGGTATCAAAATTGTGGTTCTTTTATGGCAAAACCAGTAAAATTGTGCTATAATTCAACGGTGCAAGACTCTGTCATACTGCATTTATACTGTACATTTCAAGAAATATTCTTATTTAATTCCTATTTATACCATTCTTGCATTTATATTCAACACACTTAATAGATCCCACTTCTCAGCATTTAGTATTTACTTATTTACACTGTGGATATATGTTATGTACTGCTTGTCTTAATGCAAATATTTCTACATATTTCTTATATTCTCATTTCTTATTTTTATTACATGTCATAACTCGTTAGTGTAATCCGTATAAAAACAGAAGTGTAAAAAAACAAGGTTGCCTGGCAATCTCATGGTGACAACAAGACTTCTCACGGCCAAGACGTAGCCTGGTACGGTACAAAACCGGCGTAAAACCACAACCGCTCATTTCTATACTTCGGGGCAGAGCCAGGCTAGCTGTTTCCACCTGTTTTCAGTCTTTATGCTAAGCTAAGCTAGCTAACTGGGTGCTGACTGTGGATTACTGTACAGATATAGAGAGATAGAGAGTGATACATTATATCAATCTTCTCATCTAACTCTCGGCAAGAAAGCAAATAAACCTATTTCCCAAAATGTTTAACTCTTGCTTTAACCCAAGATAATATTTGAATTTGTCAAACACACACGGCACTTCCCTGAATTCTAAAGATTTGTGGGGGGAAATGGTTAGTGGTTACTCATCCAAACACATTGTGTGTATTATTATTATTATTATTATTATTATTATTATTATTATTATTATTATGCTTGAGGTTTGACTATATTTACTTAGCAGTCTTCTTCTGGCACATTGCAGCATATATAAGGGCCAGCTGTAGATCAATGGAATAGTGTGAAACCGTTGGCTTAACTGTGTCTCATGTCACCCACGTAGGCACGTGCTTGCACACACATCCTCGTGCGCATGCGCCAGACAAACAAAACAGGGACCCACTCATAGGAAAGCTGCTCCATAGCACTACTAGAGGTCACTACACAGGATCCCTTTAACGTGGCTTTTATAAAGTTTCATTACTGCTTATTTTTAGGTTTGCTTGGGGCTGAGATGAGGAGCTCTATCACCGGGGGCCACGATGCTCCAGAGGGCAGATGGCCGGGGATGGTCCACGTGAACTTAACTGATGGTAAAAGCGCCAAGTGGCGCTGCAGCGGCACCATCCTCGACAGTCAGTGGATTCTGACTGCTGCAAACTGCTGGAAAAGCAGTAGGTAGGTCACTGGTGTTTTCACATGACTCTAATCATCTTCCATATTAGCCAGAACATTACAGGTTATATCTAGGTGTATCAAGAGCACTACATTACCTTTTAATCAATTATACTGAAATCTACTCATTCGCAATGTACCTTTGAACATTTTAATGTAATTCATAACACAACTAAACTCATTAAAAGCACGTGGAAAGTCAAAATATCGTGTATAATATATCATAAAATACAATAGGTATTAGGCATGTTGATATATTGTAGGTCACTGGGGGTTGCGACGCCTTCTTGATTTTAAGGTCTGTAAGTAGTGGATAATGTACAGCGAGCCGGTCATTGTTGTGAAACAATCCCCGACAGAGCGATGCTGGTCTCTCATCGCCCTGAAGGGGATTCTTTCACAACAATGACCGGCTCGCTGTACATTATCCCGCGTATTACATGACTACTTACTGAAGAAATCAATATTTTGACACAAAAACGGTCCGCCAGAGTCCGACATCAGAGCTGCGCCCATAGCAACAGTCTATTACACATAGCAACGGTCTGTTATAAAGAAATTACAGACCGCAGAACGCTGTGGTTGACCAATCAGAATCGAGTATGTAATAAATATAGATAACGTAGATTCTGAAAATAAAAAATGATTTTAAAATGTTACACCGTTGATCTGAAATAAATTAGCACCCTCATCATTCTCATCTGGTATAATATGTGGTAAAACAAGGCAATGCTTATGTGTCCCCCAACCTATACTTGCATGTTAGAATAATGATGTGTAGTGTGTGTTTTTACAGTTAATAGAGGGTGATCCATGAATGCAGAAGAGCTAACATGTGTGTGTTTCTGTTGCCAGACATCCTGTGCCTGTATGGCATAGATCATTTATCGCGGTCGGCTCATACAACCTGCAGAAGGCTAGTGCGCGTTACATGGAAATATCTACTGTCTTGCTCCACCCTGCGTACCGGGCCCTGAGCAGTGGCTACATCAACGACATCGCCCTGGTAAAGCTGGAGAAATCGTTACGGTTCAGTCAGCAGGTGGCCCCAGTGAGTCTGCCCAGCGCTGATGACACCTTTGGTTCGTCATCTGAGTGCTGGATCGTTGGCTGGGGTGAGTTTTGCACATAAAGCAGCCTATAAGGACAAATTAATAAACACACACACATATACACAACTTGAAATACCCCTATATATACTGTATATATAAATATATATATAATGATATTTTGACTGGTTTATTTAAATGTTCTTTTAAAGAAATACCTCTGGAAATCAACAACTGCTTATGAACTTAAAAAAAAAGCTGCAAGTTGCTGTTTTATGGGGGTCATGTTGGATTACTTCATGAAGTGCTCAGATAGTTTTTACACTTTGTTTTTTTGTTTTCTCCAAATGAATCATCTTCTACTGATCCCCTCCAAGACATAAATATACTCCACTTTGATGTGGAGTTTATTTTGATTTTGTTTTTTTTCCACCAGAAAGTTTAATTATTGTAAATTCTCAAATAAAAACTGGCCTTCACTGATAGGCAGGGGCATGGAAGTGTTTCTCATCTGGGGATACTAGTACCCCTAGGAGTACTTTTGAATACTGCAGAGTGTATGTGAGATTTTTAAAGTTAATTTGAAAAATATCAGTCATGCATAATTGTTAAAATAATTATACTCTGATAAGTTTAATAAAAAAATGGAAATGTAAGTGCGATAAACCACATTTTATACTCAATATTATGCATTCGTTAAATGCCGTAAACTAAGAAACACTTTGTTTTCTACCAAAGATGTTGTACGCTCTTTAGGGGGTACTTGGCTGAAAAAAATACCTCAAAGGGGGGTACTTTATTGAAAAAAAGTTGGGAACAATTAGCCTACTACAACTGCTCACATGGTACATTCTGTATAATGTATACCCATATACACTACATATACATATATGTTTCACCTCCAAAGATCACAGAGGGTGTGCCAGGATTTACCTGCTCTGAGGTTGTCAAAATTAGATTTATACATGAATATCTAAAATCATAATAACACACTTACTGGATAATTTAAGTCTGTATATAAAACTATTTAAAAAGATGCATTTTTTTGTTACTTAGTGGGCCAAATTCTTTTTAAACACGGTTCTAGACAAAGATCAGGCTACACTGTTGTATGTATTACACTATTAGTAGAATTAGATTCCAGTGGTGGGTGTGTAGGATTGTTTCCAACTCATGTGATCTAAACATTTCCAATAACTGGAAATATTCTGCTTCAGTCCATATTTGTTGGCGTTTAGCCTTTCAAAGCTTTTCGTAGATACAAGTAGGGGAGTGGGGGGGACCACTGTCCTACTTCATATGAAATGTTGCATACTGGGCAGTCATTGTGAAGTCACAAATCCTGCTCGTACGTCCCACGTGTTGAACTTAGAGTGAGCACAGAGAAACCTCTTGATCTCTTTTCTCAAGACTTACGATCTGATCTTGGTGTAATTAAACAAAAAAAACATCCAGCCGTAAATACAGACCTGACCTCGGTCGCTATGCTCTCATAATATATCACCCACTCATTCTGGTTGTTTGTGTGTGTGTGTGTGTGTGTCAATGCAGTTCGACAGCCGGGTCAGGACATCCTTCAGGAGATGGAGATTTCCATCATTCCTCACAGTGTGTGTTACGTCAAGTACCCTGCGCTGACTTCAGACATGCTGTGTGTCGGAGAGCTGGTGACTGGAGGGAAGGACAAATACAAAGTCAGTTTCAGTAGTTCAGTCAGATGAAATATTGAGTGTGGCGTGAGCCCTAGGTTGGGTAGACTACACTATCAGTTAGTAGTTAAAACTAGCTCCAGTCCCCGTCCCCCCCACAACTTCAAATAAGGGACAAATCAAAGTGGAAAGACTTACACAGTGTGTGTGTGTGTGGCTGTGTGTGAGTGTAGGTGTGTATGGCTTTTGTACGTCCAGATTACGATGGCCCGCTGATGTGTCGTGCAGCCGGCGGTGGTTACGTGCAGGTGGGCATCATGAGTTATGGGGGTCCGGACGGTTGTGGTGTCCCAGGCCGCCCCATCATCTACACCCAAGTGTCCAAGTATCTGCGCTTCATCAATGTTTACATGGGCCACTAGGAGGCCTCCACTGAGGTGTGAACTTCCACGGAGCTGAAGCTGATAACCTGCCTTCCTCTTTATAGCTCCTCTCCTGTGTTGTACTATCAGTCCCTGTCATGCACTCTGGTTTGTTCATCTTTGCATTAAAGTTTTAAAGCATCAACTTTAGAGTCAAGGTGGAGAATTTTGTTTGATTAAACCCTTGTGGGGTGAATTCAGCACACTGCATTTCATTCTGACATTACACAGAGTCAAATGTTTCAGCCACACTAAGAAAAAGGAAAAGCCCAAAGCAACACACAAACACCTCCTCTGTTTTCACCTGACTAGTCCATTCATTGGACTCCATTAGTTCAGCATCACATGAAGAAATGATTTTACTGTATATAGTGTAAACCGTGTTGGGCATACAGTAGTTTTATCACCTACATATGAATGAAGACAGACTATAAGTTTCCTTCCAGAAGTTATTTAACTTGATTTAACCAGGAAAGTGCCTTTTGTTGTTGTCCATAAGCCATAGAGGTTACTAAACATATAAGACAGACTCAAATCCAGTTAGATCGAATATGAAGAGAATACCCCATTACAATAATACAACGTGTAAATATTAGAACTGTCAATCAATCAAAATATTTAATAACGATTATTGGACAAATGCTTCTTTATGCAAATGTATGTATATATTTATTATTGGAAATCAATTAACAACACAAAACAATGACAAATATTGTCCAGAAACCATCGCAGGTACTGCATTTAGCATGGACGCCGAAATAAAAAACAACAGATTCCGCTGCCGCCACGCGCTGTTGACGTTCGGGGGTAGTGCGTTGGGGATGCGACAGCAGCAGGTGGTGCCGAAGAAGAAGAAAAAAAGTAGAAACAGAATCAACTTTTGGAGAAACGACACCCGGCGTCATGTTGCGGTGGCCAATCACGTAAACCTGCGATACAGAGCTGTACATCCCAGCCATGAGGGAACAAAAGTAACTCTCCCACACCGCCACATGACCTTGCGGCAAATCACCACAACGTCTGATCTCGTGTGAATGCAGCCTAAAGGTAGCAAAGTTGCAACGAGACTATTAATAAGAACATTGTTCCAACAGTATTTCTAATTTCTTGAACTCCAGCATATTATTTATTCATTCTAAATACCATGTTTTCTCAAGAGGTATTTTTACATTGTAACTCAAAGTTGGCTTAATAATACCTTGCAGCTCTAGATTAGAATCTTTTCTGTTTCTCTTTAGTAATGCACTCCGATCGAAATCTAGTTACAGATATAGAAATAAACATACCTTTAAATGTCACTTTTATAATGAATCTTCCATGTTCACTCAGTAGAATAAAATATCCTCTCTGACCTGATTCATATTAGTGTGATACCGCTGATTAATTGGAGCCGTTCTCTGTGGCCTGACGGGGTTTTACAATAAAAACAAACTCCACTGAAGCAATAAACTGATTAAAAAATTGAAATGGCTGTGTGTGTGTGCGTGTGTGTGTGTGTGTGTGTGTGTGTGTGTGTGTGTGTGTTTGTATGAAAGACATAGAGAAAAGAAAAAAGAGATTGAGAGAGATGGAAAAATTGAGAATCGGGATGAGTGCATAGCGTCTTGTGTAACTTAAACTATGCACATGATTGAATTTATGTTTAAATGCATGTGCCTCCATGTTTGTTCATGCCTTGTAGTTGTTATTTGGTCTAACAGCCCTCACAAAGTGTAGCAGCCCTCGTCTTGTTAATGCTGCAGAGGCTGAAAGAGGTTTTGGACAGAAAAGTCAATCAGTCTGTTGGCTAGTGATTCCTACAAAAGACACAGCTGTGTGCACACTCTCAACTATAACAGTTTTCTTCTCTGCTTTTCTGATGCCCTACGAGTCTGATCTGAAGCTGCGTGACGAACTCTCTCTCTGAGCAGACTACTGCTGGCACTGCTTTATGTCCATTTGACAGTGAGGGCCTAAATATGTGATTGAAACCAAAGTGGGTCAGAACAGAGTCTGGTCATCGATCGAAAATGGACGAAAACTGAGTTTGAGGAGGTGAAAGACTAGAGGTGTGGACTCGAATCAGACTCGAGTCACAAACTTGATGACTTAAGACTCAACTTGACAAGATCAAAAACAACTCGACTTCAACACTGGTGACTTGATACCTTCTCCCAAGCTCAAAGATTAAAAAGTATGTTGAATCAACTAACGTTAACGCTATTCATTCACAGCAAGTCGACACTTAATTCCCCAGATCTGCTTTGTTTGAACCGATCCAATCAGCATCCAATCAAGGTGCAGGAGAAAACTAATGTTACGGGCGCCCCGATAGTTCAGTTGGTAGAGTGGGCGCCCATAAAAGAAGGCTGAGTCCGGGTTCGATTCCGATCTGCGGCCGTTTCCGCATGTCGCCCCATCTTTCTCTCTCCCCATCTCTAAACCGTCCACTGTCCTATCAATAAAGGCTTGGAAATTCAAAAAAAGATTATGTTTTAAAAAAATAAATAATAATGTTACGTTCAGACACACTTGTTTTAACAAATTTATAACAACTAAATAGAAATTTTAGAAAGCAATCATGATTTTTGTAAATTTAATATATTATTAATCTGTTGTCAAAATGGCATTACATTTGGTAAAGAGCACATTATGACTTGTTCAGGACTCGAAACTCAAAGTTTAGGACTTGGGATTTGTCCGTCTTGACTGGGACTTGAGTGCAAGGTGTTCAGACTTACTTGGGACAACAAAATGGCGACAGCCAGATTAGACATCCTTTATGTTATTAACTTTAACTGTCTAATATAAATAAATAAAAATATATATCACAAAACCTAGGGTCAAGCACAAAGGCCTCCAGTGAAAGACAGCCTTAAACTGAAATGAAACAGAGCGCTCCAGGGATGTCGTATTTTTGTAGGCCAACCAGGAAGTCAGCATCACCCTGGTTCCCTCCACTAACAGCCAATGGGACTGTTCTATTGGATTTTGGATTATTGCAGAAAATAAGCTCTGTGGCAAACAAACCTTTATGATGCTGACACGTTTTGTTCAGCAAGATAATCTCCACAAATGAACACCGCTTTCACGATTTTTGAAGCGTGAATGCAATCGCCAGAAGTAAAAAGCTAATGTTAGGATAAAAACAAACTACACCACGGTCGCATGAGCACGAGTATACACAACGAGGCTGTAAAGGAGGACGAGTCGGCGTGATGATGTTTAGTAGTCTCATTTAGCCACTTGTTAGCAAACTGCCTTTTTTAAGACACATAAAGGCTTCAAAATTCACGAGTGGGATATTTACAGACGTATTTTATATTGTGAACGAAAATCTCTTGAGCTGGTGTTCAAAAAACACATTAACTTCCAGACGAGGGAACCAAAGTGCTAAAATGTTAACTCATTTCCAGGTTTTAGGACTCATTTTACCCCAGCGGCAATGTAGTCGGGGGTATATAGCGCTCTGCATATCCATCCTTCCGTCCGTCCTTCTGTCTGTCCTTCCATCCCTCCGTCCATTCGCATGTCACATTTTGGTTTCCGGAGCAGAATTCAGAAACTATTTAACTTAGGAACTTCTAATTTGGTATGATGGTTGACAGTGTGGTCTAGTTGTGCCTTTCGGGGGTTTCTAAGTCCAGGGTGTAATTGTATTTTTAGTCATGCTATCGGCATCTATGGCAACGTCAGTCTGTCAGGTGGTCAGTTGGTTCACCACTTAGGTCTGGACTGAAATATCTCGACTTTGTTTCCGACATTCATGTTCCCCTCAGAGTGAATCGTAATAACTTGGTGATCCTCTGACATTTCAGCGGCTCAACATTTCATTTTGTTCAACACTTTGGTTCTTGACCAAAGCCCTGTAAAACTAAAGACAGCCTGATCAGCCTCAGCTGTATTTTATGTTTAATGATAATTAGAAAAATGTCAGCATGCTACCACGCTAAACCATATGGTAAACGCATTAAACATTATATCTACTAACATGTTAGCATTGTCACTGTGAGGATGTTTGCATGCGGATGTAGCTCAGAGCAGTAGACTCTTAGTCTTGTTGATTGGTAGTGCTTATTTTAATGTTTCTTTTCTTTTCAGCAGAGGTTCTGTGAAATTATTTGCCATTGTAATAATGATGCGTTAAAAAGATTCAGTTTCTCACACACCTGCAGATCAAATGACAACAAGCAACAAGAACAAGCTCTTTTCCGCTGTGCTCTACCCTGGCTTGTTGTAAGGATATAGCCCCAACCAAATAAAACAACACTACAATTTTCTAACAAATGAAATGCTTTACTGTGCTCCTCAACAGCAGTGGATTGGATAGACCAGGCCTATACCTCATTTTATAGTTCTAACAACTCAGCCCACAAAAGCTGCATGAGAACACTGATTCACATTTCAAAGACGGGCCTTAAAGTTTTATGGTAGTAAAGGTTGGAGTATAAAGAAATAAGAATATGAATAATAAAACGGTGTGTTCATTGTGAGGGCTTTTACAATGCATCAGTTATGCTTCATTGAGAAATCAATATGAGATTTACAGAATCAAAACAAAGCTGTAACAGAAGCATATGATCTCCTCTGAGGTTTTGTGAGGTAATCCATTTCCTTTAGCGGAATGAATTCCAGATCCAGTTGATAGTCGTAATGCTGCTGTGAATACAGTTCAAACAAAGTGGCAGTGAGTCCCAGAGTGGGTGAGAGATGAAATGACGGCGCAGCCCTGTGCCTTTCTGCTGATTCCAGGCCAGCAAGTGTGCCTTTAAACCTCAGACACACTGCACTGATTTCCAACTCACCTGGACAGGTGTTCGCCACGACAGCCATACTTGTGCAGGCTGAAACCAGAAGCAGCTCTACACAGGCTGTGTGTAATAATGTAGGACAATAAACAGAAGGGTTAATTACAGGTGAGCACGTCTGAACGGAGATTAGCACGGCGGGACACACAGAGGGTACCGCGAGGATAATAATGTGGTATAATCAAGTAAGGCCATAAGTAGTGGGGGAAGACAGACTGGCCTGTTTGAACTGGCTCAGGTGGGATGTAGAGAGGTAAGTAGTGAATAAAAGGCGACATAATTTACTGTCTGGTGGCCATACTGGAGGTCCTCAGCTCTGCAAACAGCTGGTTGGGTTTGTGTCCGTCCCAACAGAGTTAACCAGAAATGGTTCTGTCTGTTTCTGAAATATCAATGTCTTGTTGTTAAAGCATTAGTTTTATATATTTATATATTATTATTTACATATGCTGCCTCTAGGGTTAATTATAGTCAAGCACAATCTGTCTTTTCATTGTTATGCGGATGATTTACAAATCTATCTACCTATGAAGCCTAATGTAAGTGATGTATTGAACTCCCTGTTGAACTGTATTAGTGACATAAAGCAGTGGCTGTCACAAAATGTCCTTCTTTTAAATGAAGGTAAAACTGAATGCATTATGTTTGGTACTTCGTACATGACTAATGTTGCAGTCTCAAGCTTTGGTGCTCTGGCTTCTTACTTCAAACCGACCGTAATAAATCTGGGGTTGACATTCGACAGCTGTTTGAAATTTGATAAACAGATTGACTCTGTTGTTAAAACGAGCTTTTTCCAGTTTTGTCTTCTGGCTAAAGTAAAGCCCTTCCTCAATCGGCATGATCTTGAGAAGGCAATTCATACCTTTATGAGCTCGAGATTTGATTATTGTAATGCACTGTATGTTGGTCTCAACCAGTCTTCTCTCGCGCACCTCCAACTTGTGCAAAATGCTGCTGCTCGCTTTTTAACTAACACTTACAGACGTGAACACATTACCCCCCGTACTTTACTCACTCCATTTTTCTTCCAGTTCGCTTTAGAATCGATTTTAAGCTCTTAATGTTTGTTTTTAAAGCCATTAATGGCCTTGGCCCACCTCATTTGTCCGAGATTTTAACTCTCCGTGAGCATAACAGGGCTTTGCGGTCATCGGGTCAACTTTTTTTAGAAGTCCCGAGGTGGAGGTATAAGCTGTGGAATGATCGTGCTTTTGCTGTCGCTGCTCCTAAACTATGGAACAAGTTACCCCCTGATATACGCACTTTCACTGACCTAGTACTTTTTTAAATCTAAGCTCAAGACTTTTTTTATTTAGATTGTCTTTTAATACCTAGTAGCGCTGTGACATTTTCCTTTTATGTACCTTTTTCCGATTTTATGATATGTTGTGTTTTTATTCCTGTTATTTCTTGATGTTAATGTAAAGCACTTTCGGTACCTTTTGGTTGTTGTAAAGGGCCATACAACTAAATGTTGATTGATTGATTGATAATTTAACATTTTAGGGAACAAACTTTCTCTTTTTTTTTACACTTTTTTGCCGAGATAAGAAGATGGATATCATCTCTCATGTCTGCATGGTAAAAAAAACCCGCCAAGAACATCATTGGTACCCATCTACCGAGCATCAGTGGTATCGGTGAGGTGAGGTGCCTGCACAGAGCCTAAAGGATGCTAAAAGACAATACCCACCCCAGCAAAAACAGCCTGTTTCTGCTGTATCCACTGCCGTACCACCAGGCTACAGAGCAGCTTCTTTCCTCAACCTGTAAGACTCCTCACCTCATCCTCATCCTCCACACTCTTTTGGTTCTTGCTGGTTTACATTACATTACCATACTAATACCTTTTGCACTACCCTCATTCCCACTAAAGCAAAGTATCTCTAGGTATATACCTATATAAAGATTTACTGTATATATAAGTAACTCTATACATTTTTTATTTTATTTCATGTTATTCTATTCTAATTTAAATGATTGTATAAATGTTTCATGTGTGTGATGTAGCATGAGGGGGCTACAACTTACATTTCATTGTGCAACTCTATGTTGTAAAATGACAAATAAATGAACATTGTAATATGTAGCTAAGCCAGTTTCAGCCAGTTTAGCCAGTTAGCTTCTTGGCGGAGCATTTGCCAGACAACCAGTGGAGAATACAGGAAGTTACTGGTCCCATGTCTTTATGTTAAGCTTACTCTCTGCAAGAAAGTGAATAAGTGTATTTGCCAAATGACGACCTGATCTTTTTTCTTTAATGCCGGGTACACACTATACAAGAATCAAGCTGATTTTGGGCCTGAATCCCCCCCCCCCCCAGCAATCGTCAGCAAAGCCCTGATTGTTTGATGGTTGTAAAGATGATCTTTCCAGATGTTCCTGTAGTATGAGGTATGTTAAGAGTGTTTTTTACATCCCCCGATCGGCTCTGAAGTCCATTTTGGACGCACCGATTTCAAATCGTAAATATTAAACATGTTCAGTATTTACGATGGGATATCCTGTTGTGTGTGGGGAACCCCGAGGACAGCCGATGACGCCGTCACGTGGGAACAAACGATAGCCAATTGAGAACCAAGCTGACTGAAGAAGGAAGGACATCCACCGCCGTCACAGCAACCGCGGCTAATGCATGAGCTAATGCTAAACATGAAGCATAAAGTAGGATGGACTCAGAAGTGGAGGACCAACTTGTTAATTTGTGGCAACAACGCAAATGTTTATTTAACGTGTCTCCATGACTTTATCCATCCTTTGTGAATTTGTATTACAAAGTAGTGTTCATGAAGGAATCTGTCAGTGTGCGGTGTGCTGTTTTGGTCAAATCGTTGCTCTCCACACACTACAGGAACAAAACTGTTAAATTTAACATAACATGTTGTTACGTGTGGGCTCTCTCACATTTTCAAAATCTGTTTAGATTTGAAAAATCTTTATCAACACAGTAGCTAAAAGTGTGGTTTCATTTCAAAGCTACGATACCTTGGCATCGAAGATGAAATACAACATGTCTTCCTGTAATACTGACCGAGCACTGCCCTAGGTCGCTAACAGGGAACCATGATGACCTTGATTTAATTTCATGTAATTAACAGACTGGTGCAAACAATCAGCCATGTAACATTTACCCTTGTGCATGTTCAGAGGTGGTTCTTCCATTTACATAAATTATCTGAGCAAATCATTTTCCCTTTTTCAGTTTAATGAGCCTGTTAGTTGTGAAACCAAAACCAGCTTTAAAGAGTGTCAGAGGGAAGGGGAATCTCGGAGAAGACTTGGTAACAGGTTACTGATCCACATCGGTCACAAAGAAAAAACGCTGACCAACAAATAGCCTATACTGCAGGTTGGTTGCCACAGGGTTACAGCTCTGAGGCTCACAACAGTCATAATTCATGAATCCTTGAGCAACACATTTTACATTCATGTAAGTCCAGATTGCTGCACGTCATGTTGTGACCATCTGGAGATGAAATTGTGACAGGATTGATTTGATGTTAATCCTCTTGGATCACCGAAGAAAAACTATGAGGGATGCAATTTTCATGGGAAAATTTTGTCTCATTTTGTCATTCCACCTACATTGACAATTAGGTATGTGTGTGTGTGGTTGGAAGCGATAACATATTTATTTACATATTTATTTATTTTATTTGTATCTTAAGGCAGTCTTTAAACAGCTGGTCTGTATAAAGGAATTTCAGTTGTCCCAATTCTTTCCCCAGCTGCTGAGCAATCAGGACAACACTGTGAATTGTGAGGATGAAGCCGCGTTGTCAAGTGGGAGTGAATCCAGGCCTGTCGTAGACAGAGAAGTCATAGAAGAGCAGATGAGTATTATGAAAATGAATCAGTTTTCGCTGATATTTTGTGTATTTAAATAAATGGTTAGATTTGGATTATTTGAGATTAAAAACCTGATCGTAATCAGACTGTCATACAAATCTCAAATCTCAGCACTCTACCCAGGACTGCTGCATGGAAACATTCTGTCAAAACTTTCAATAGTGGACATGGTCAAACTATCAACAATGACAGAACACAACGGGCTGAGAGACTTAGAACAGAGACATAGAAGACGTCTTCCTTTTAGATCCTGTATTTGTGGAGAGTTTTACCAAACAGGCCTCATGATTTCCACCTCAGCTGTGCTCATACCACACCGTGATGTCTCTTCCTGTCAAACAAGTGATGCGTATACCTCACCTCCTCCAACTCCATCCAACCCTCACTATGAAGCCGCAGTCATCAATGTCCTTATGGCTGCTCCTCCATCAAACATCAATCAAGACCAACTTTGGCAGAAAGACGCAGAAACTGAGACAGAGATCCATCCTGAAACAAACAACAGAAACGACAAACTTGTTTTAAAGCGAAAAGTTTTGATGTAAGACGACCCTAAAACTATCTGAGAAGTCAGAGGGAGGTCAGAGACCCTACTCACTGTCATGAGGACTATCTAGTCAGCTGGTTGTTTTGCCAACCCGGTCTCTTCAATAAGCGTACAATTAACACGACGTGTGCAGTGCATACGCCAATTCTTCCCATTAACTTCTGTGTAGAGCAGACTTAATTGGTGTTAGCTAACATAATCCCATCAGCTCAGGATGGGTTGAGGTTTAATTAAGTCTGCTAACCTCATTAACTAAAGAGGTAACCTACGATTCCTCCAGGGGTCACCTGGTAAAATAATAAAATAAAAATGAGCGCACGGATTAATTCCCAAATTGGTGACAATATGAAACCTATTTATTCCCTATAAATGCTATGTTAATGCATACAATTATAAATGTTATATGCAACTCCTGCCTGTGGTGTACCTGTTTGATGTAATAGGTGTGTACATATTACTATAGCATCTTACTTATCCGTGGGTGCGGACCCCAAGAGGTAACTTTAGCTGACGCCAGATCAGTATTTCTGATTATTTGGCCAACATTCACTATACAAACCGATCTGAGATCTGCTAAAATAACTGTCACCTTGGTATAAGTCAACCAGGCATTACTAGTTGTTAAAAGTTGGAAAATTAGGCATGATTTAGACTGGAGTATAGTCTTTGTCTCCAGCAAAAAAAAAAAAAAAAATAGGTGTGACATGCTAAATATTATGCAATAACATATACAGTTTACATAAAAAACATGAATCTGAAGTTGACGATGATAGGCTAATAAGTTAGGGACATAATCTTAGCCTTGGTAAAATAAATAAATGAATACAGAAATATCATTATTGTTACAATCAGACGTTCATTACATGCCATGTCCATAAAGAAAAATAACACAGTCACAACTCAGAAGCCTGAAGTCACAGGATGATCTACAGTGACCTGGTGGAAGAGGGACTGTGATGGGCCAACACAGTCTCACAGCAGTTCGTGAAATAGTCACGAAATTTAATCTATTTGATTCATATATATAGACACGAATTTCCCTTGCATGTCACTGCATGTGGGACCTGTCGGTAACTTTGATAAGCTGCCAGTGAGACTGCAGCACTGATGCATTAGCATTGGCAATGCTGGCTAAATACACAAAATGAGCAAAGCTAAATGTTGCTATGTGGACACACTGAAACTGCCCATCAGACAGGTAGAACTACTTGCCTCTGCTGGAGCAGGGCACTGTGTGATGGATGTTCCTTTTTCAACCAATGAGGACACCCCTCAGCAATGCAAGCCCCTCCTCCCTCCCCTGGCAACAAACCTATCCTCTTCCAGACATACCTCACACTCTGTGTTCTAACATATCTGTACTGCCACCTGTTGTTTATAGGCTGTACTGCACCCAGTCACCACTGTGGATCACTTCTCATGCTTGGACATAAAATGCATTCAGTGACCACATCTTTCAAAATTGATGAACTGTTTTCTCACTCAAACTCATCACTAAAACACATACTATGTATATATATATATATATGCTATCAGTTTTTACAGATGTCTTGCAGGTTTTCTGTATCAAGTGTTCTGTTGCTTTTGTGCATTTTGGATGTGAGATTAAGTGTTGCGCTGAGCTGCATGCTGATAAAGAGAAATATGTGAATGAGAGAAATGTGAGTTACCATTGTCATAAAAAAAGGAAAAAGTGATTACCTAATATATTCTATATAGATGTTGTTCTTGTTATGATTCAATTTGGTATTATTTTACTAATACTATCCTTTATATCAGTGATTCTCAAAGTGGGGTCCGGGGACCCCCAGGGATCCTCAGCAATCTGTCAGGGGGTCCGCGAAATAATTTGCTATAAATAATAAAATTGTGCTGTATCATTAAAAAGTGCATATCTACAGATGGGTCTATTTGCCCTAATAAAACAAGTATATTGTGTGCATTACACACACCCATGTTTGCTTTGGGCCAATAGAAACTCTGATATGATTGTGACACAAAAAAGTTAAAGAACCCCTGCTTTATAAGGTAAATAAACTCTTAGTAGACAGTCTTGCACAAATTGTGACTTTTGGTAGCATAGTCTCTGTAATCCCTGCACAACCTTGCCACATTTATTTCATCAAACTATTTATGCTAAATCAGTATGGTGGACCTTGTTCACAGTTGGACTTACTTCCTTAAAGTTTGCTTTTTGAAGTAAAGATTAGGTTAAGGGATTATTCCACAGAATGACCTTCAGTAGTCACTTTATTATTCTGTACAGAGGATGTTCAGGTTGTCCAGGCTGGTCAGACTGTGAACGAGCTGCAGTACACAATATCACAGGTTTGATTACTGTAGTATACTCCCACATACTGTAGTCACAGTGCAGTACAGCTTTATTTTAAATCAACAGAAATGCGGTGGTATTTTGGTGGTATATTGCTGCTAATTGCTGCAGCAATGAAGGTCAAATGAAGCAAGGCAGAGAATCTTTATAGGAACTGTAGCTCGTGATAGAGAAGGCTGCAAACCACAAAGCCACATGAAGGACCTGTAAACACACACACATCCCGTATAAACCACACACACAGCCAACACACATCAGGTGTTTACTTTAACTAATAAAGCTGCCCCGATGAATAAGTCAACTGCTTAATGAAAAGATTAGAAGGATGAAAAAACAACAGGACTTGTGCTAAATGGAAATCCAGTTTAATATACGATGCTGTGCAATGCTGTAGTGTTCCACGGTAAAGAGTCATCACATTTTTAGGTTTCTAAGAAACACTAAATTCCATTCAGCTTCACTGTGTTAGGATAGAGGCAGAAATCCCAATGATAGATATCAAAATCTGTTTGGATGGATGTCATAAGGGTAATGTAAAAATATGTTTTTTTTGTCATTTGGAAGAATTGAACATAAATATTACTGACCAGTTTCTATATTATAGATTCAGAGGGTCTGTATAAATGAGCCAAACTGACTGGTAAATTTATATATTTAAACACAAAATACTGTCCTGTTACTGCATTGAGTTTCTGTTCCTAGTTATTTAATAATCAATGCTTTCCTATGTTCATATCGAGAGTAAAAACACAAACTTTTTGGTTGATACAGAACAGAAAACAAGTAAACTGATAATTAAATAAAATACAATCTAATACTACTTTTGCCTTGTATAAATGTAGGATTTCATGTGGTAAATTACACCACAGTACATTTGAAGTATTATAGTGCTTTCAATAAATACAATGTGTTCAAAAGGAATTCGTACTCTCAGTCATAAGAGTCAGATTTTCTGATTATTTTATTTTATTTTTATTTTATTTTTTAGGGAGTACCTATTACGTGTGAAATGTTATTATAGTTTGAAAGCAGTATTTTACAATGACCATTTTATTTTTAAATGCGATAATGATTACAGTTCAATGTACGACATTGTGGTGCTCTGATAATTCTGACACAAGATGTATTATCTAATTTCATTCCGAGGATTGTGAGCCCCAAATTGGGAATGCAGCATTTTGTGTTGAGAGTCACATTTTTGTAAAAAATTTAGAAAAATCAATCCAAAATCCTGTAAATGCTGAAAAAGGTGTGATATCGGCCCTAAGCCTGCTGCCATTCTGAGAATATACTTACAGTTTGGAAGCTAAATTAGTTCATACTATGTCTAATGTAATGCTATAGTTTCTTTAAATTACTTCCATGGTTTGGTTCTCAGGTCTGGCTCAGAATGTGTCACTTCACTTTACAGTAACAGGCACACAGTCGGTGGAATTTGTTTTCCACCAATCACATTGTTGATGTTTATGTTTTGCAGATGAATATAACTCAACTGGCTTGACCCTGATCAGATAGGTTACACTGTTATATTGTGAGAGACCCAAACTGGACTGTGGATCTGGATAATCCACAGACTGTTTTCAGCGACAGTGAGGTCCAGAGCAGGGCAGCAACAAATCACTGGGTTAAAATTGACCCAGCATTGGGTCAATATAGCACCAACACAATTATTGGTTAACTTTAGCCGTGGGTAGAAAACCACCCAAGACAAGAGGTTGTTTTGATCCAATGACCCAACAGTAATATAAAAATAACACCAACAGTATTGCGTTGGTGCTATATTCACCTCACACTGTGATTTTTAGTCTACACGTATACAGATATTTTTAAAAACGGATATTTCCCCCTCCATTTAAAAAATGAATTCTGTCCACACGACCTTCGTTTTACAAAATATCTCCGTCCACACTCTAACGCAAAAACGACTCCAAACGTTCGCCGTAACAAGTTAAGGGTCAAGGAATTTTATTACCACCCTTCTCTCTCCCTTTCCTTCAGCTTCATTATAGTCAGTGTGATAACAGTTACTGTTGGTGGGGGGGTGCTGGATTCCTGTCATCACTCTGCTGTCATCAACTGTCTCTTTACATGTATAAATGACGACAGGGAGGTCATTCAGGTTTACGTCCATCGCCCTTATGAGTGCTCCAAACCTCGCCTTCAATCGCCCGAAAACACGTTCAATCACCATTCAGCCTCCACATGTTTAATGTGTTCCTGCTTCGGCCTTCTGTGACTGGAACATTTTCCAAAGGTAAAGTAGTAATCAGTCCGAGCAACGCCAACAAAACGTAAAAAAGCCAGTAGTCCACCATCTTTGTTATTGTTTCTGGTGCTCATTCCACAAAGCAACAATGGGCACGAAATGAGGAGAGGACGTCATCGTTTCCCAAATGTTCCGTTTTACACATCCACACTGATACAAAGTAAACAGAGTTTTTAGAAATCTGCACCTTAGAAGGAGTTTTTAAAAATATCCATTTTTGTGACCCAAAACTCTGTTTGCGTGTGGATGAGAGGCCAAAACATAGAGGAAAATATCCATTTTTAAAAATATCTGTATACGTGTGTAGACAGGGCCTTGGTCTGTAACAATTATTTTCATCATCAACTATTTTTTCTCTCAAAAAATACCAAAAAATGTCTCTCACAATTTCTCAGAGCCCAGGGAGATGTCTTCAAACAATTTGATTTGTCCAAAACCAAATGGTATTCAATTATATACAATCATATAAAACAGAGAAAAGCACCACATTTTGCAGGAAACACAAAATGTTTAAAATTTTTTCCTTAAAGGGGACATATCATGCTCATTTTCAGGTTCATGCTTGTATTTTAGAACATGTTTACATGCTTTAATGTTCAATAAACACATTATTTTTCTCATACTGTCTGTCTGAATATGCCTGTATTCATGCTCTGTCTGAAACACTCCGTTTTAGTTCATTTCAACAGAATGGCAACGGAATTGGGTTGCCAGGAAACAGCTTGGGTCCACATACACTGCAACCCAGAAATAAACGGGGATACATTTAGTATGTTTACATTTAAAACTGTGAAATGGTCTAAATATTGTAGATTTGTGACATCACAAATGGACAGAAATCCTAACAGCTTGTTTCAAATGCACAGTTTCTGAATAAGGGCTTTGTGTATTTCTCCGTGGAGTGTTTTGATACTTTCACAGTATTTATATATCACTTAAACCTGCTTTATAATATAAAAGACATGAAAATCTAACTTTTTACAATATGGGACCTTTAAAGGTGCTAACTTTGAAATGAAAACTGGAGGGTGGGTCGTACGCTTCCATGACGACGGCGTCATCAGCTGTAACTGCCATATGAGCGCAGTGCAGAGCGGCGGCCGTGAGCTAGCCAAATGGGGCGC